>NC_050516.1:33197051-33212589 GCF_002922805.2 Oryzias melastigma
TATATATATATATATATATATATATATATATATATATATATATATATACATATATATATATATATATATATATATATATATATAGTTGTGAACCTGCTGCAACACTCGCAAAATCTTCGCGAGACACCATCTAGGTAATTTCTAAAGTATCAACTGTGATGAAATGAACATATTTTTTTCTGCGAATAAAGCCATAGTGGTTTGTTTATGTGTAGATATATATATATAGTCATCTTACAAACTACAGTGGCGTTACAGTTGACATTTGAAAAATTACCTAGAAGGTGTCACGGGAAGATTCCGCGGCGGTGTTGCAGCAGGTTTGCAACGACTCATGATGGAATTTAGCCAACCACAATCAAAAACTCATCCAGACAGTTTTTAGAATGTTCTGGGGGCTACATATTATTGATTTAGTGACAGGAAACTGTGGGCCAACAGAATTTTGAACGCAGGCTGGATTTGGTCCATGGGCCGGGCTTTGTACATGCCTGTTCTATGACATTAATCAGGTGGCAGCCCCAGAAAAAGGGACAAAAAGTTCGAAAATAAATTCGTTTTTTGTTTTCAAAAACATAAAAGACTCTTGTGTTTCAGCTTGCGGTATTAAAACCGACAGATTCTTTATAAGTTTGACTATTTTTCTTAGATACATTTGATTATTGAAACTCACTGTTTTCCTGGCCGGGTGATGTAGCAGAGACTGTAGAGGGCAAAATCAAATTCAGGACTGCAGCCAATGATTGCAGAGCCGACCTGCTTGTAGTAGCCGTCCCACATGAACTGCATCCCCAGAACGTCAGGATAGGATGTCCACTGACAGTGAAAACAACAAAAGTGTGAAGAAAATCAAGAACATCCGTATAATACATCACAATGTTTGTGTGCTCACAGGCCCATTGAAGCTGTGGCTGTAGTAGTTCAGCTCGCCAGTTTTCTCAAGAAGGTAAAACCGGATCCAGTTGTGGAAACCCGACACCTTTCCTCCCTTGATTTCTCCTGTTTAAAAATGTTGGTCTCAAACTTGACAAAGAAAAAGTCAAATGAGAAATATTTGGGGACGTTCAAACCTGCAAAGATGTGTTCAAAGCCGCTGGAGTCCATCTTGCCATTAAAGCGAGAGTACAGGCCAAACCACATGTTCTTCAGGTCCTGGATAAACTCGGCCTCAGACCCATAATACCCTTCAAAGTGATGATGAAAGCAGTTACAGCACAAACCACACGCGGCCTGTTTGTCTCCCGATGGACACTGAGTCACTCACTGCACGGTTCTGTTACCTTTGGTGTACAGGAAAGCAAACAGCTCCTTGCCCACCGCAGTGTTGGACATGGTTTCCTTGAGGAAGGTGTCCTGCTCAGCCAGCTGCTGGGAGGTGAAGCTCTCCGTCGTTCCGGTCATCCGGTTATAGTTGTCCAGCAAAGCCAGGAAAGCAGCGTAGGTTGGTCTGGAAAACAGAGTGCCCTCATCCAAGTAGCTAAACAATCTGGAATAAAAAATATCAGGGTTAACATTGGTACACTCAAACACAAAAGAGAATCAGAGGTTCAGAAAAGAGTGCTGTGCTGGTTGAGTTTATTCACCGGGAAGAAGAGAGGTCATTCTGAGAGGCGGTCTGGGAATCTGCCACCAGAGCCTGAGGGTCAATCTTCAGCTGGGAGGCGGAAGCTTTGTTTGAGTCCAGAGTGTAAAGTGTTTCAGAGACAGCTTTGATTTCTGCATCTGTGGTACTCCCACTACCTGCAGAACGTGACAAGCACATGCACTGCGTCTTTACCCAAGACAGACCTCAGTCCGTTTATGACCACTGGCTTCAAACAAATCATGGAATCATGGTAGGACCTGAGGAGAGAGACTGCAGCATCAAAACCTAAACAATACCAAAGCTTTGGTCCAAATTCAATCGAGAAGCTCTACATCACTGTCAGGTACGCTGGGTTGTTCCATCACCGTTATCAATCAGGCTTTAACTTTGAACCAATAAACAGCCAGCATTTTTCTCAGCCAATCACCAGCATATTTTTGCCCTTAAATTAATGAATGATTCTTTTTCTCTTCGTTCTAGACCAGGGGTGTCAAACTCATTTTGGTTGAGGGGCCACATTCAACCCGTCTGAACTTAAGTGGGTCGGACCAGAACCATAATAGCAAAATAGCCTACGGTCAACTTGTTATCTGGGGCTTTTTTTTTTTCTCAGTTGGAAAATGTGCCTCAAGCAAACTAGTAGAGAGTAATCAACCATTATTACTATTATTATAGCTATTATAGCTATTATTATATTTTTGACAATGACATTTTGGTAATTGTGGTGTCACACCTGATCGTCTTTATAAGCAGCTTAACAGTGGTGAAACTGGCAAAGAACCAAACTGCATTGTGGTGCGCGCTTGCAACGAAATGCAGTTTATTTCCTCATCTCTTGATATACCGGTATTTCTTTTCCTTTGCTTCCCCTAGTGGTGGAATTGCATATTGCGGCTATTTCTTTAAATAACTGTAACTCGCCACAGGAATGGGCTAGAAACTTACTTCTATTTTTTACTCTTCAACTGGTGGGCCAGATGCGGCCCGCGGGCCGTTTGTTTGACACCCCTAATCTAGAAGGTTCACTGGCCCTCCTCCACCCCATTCTCCACCTGGAGGATGCTTTGGAACAGTCTGCCCCCTAACCACCTAATAGACTCTGGGGTTTATTCATCTGTGGTACAAGATCATCCCAACCATGCAAGACGCCATTAACCCAGAGCATAACCGTCTAATCTTCATTCACATTCCTAATATATCTTACTTTATTAAAACATTGTTTGGTTTTAAAAAGTACAAGACAAGGAGTTTCAACATTTGCTGATCACTTCTTGGTAATTTAGCATTATGTTATTTTCAGATGAGACCAATAAGCTGGTAGGATGATAACAAGGTCAACAAAAGTTCCAATGTTCTTTTTTTAAGAAAAGAAAAGGATTCAATTCAATTTTATATAAATAGCCCAATATCACAAAAATAATTGCCTCGTTAGGCTTCATTTTTATGATTATGATGTCTTCTGGGCTGCACGGTGGCGCAAGTGGTTAGCGCTCTCGCCTCACAGCGAGAAGGCCCCGGTTCGAATCCCGGCTGGGACCTTTCTGTGTGGAGTTTGCATGTTCTCCCCGTGCATGCGTGGGTTTTCACCGGGGACTCCGGCTTCCTCCCACCGTCCAAAAACATTTCATAGGTGAATTGGTGACTCTAAAATTGCCCCTAGGTGTGAATGTGAGAGTGAATGTGTGTGATTGAGGCCCTGCGACAGACTGGCGACCTGTCCGGGGTGAACCCCGCCTTCGCCCATTAGTGGCCGGGATAGGCTCCGGCACCCCCGCGACCCCGAAAGGGATGAAGCGGTCAAGACGATGGATGGATGGATGATGTCTTCTTATAATTAAAACATACATACATATAAAAATATATTTGTCATTTTTATTTTATCACTTTTTTTTAATGGAATTGTATTTTTTTTTAGTTTAGAGATTGTTTCACATTCTAATTCATATTTCATTTTACTGATAGAATAGAATAGTGATTTGTTTTAACCCACAAAAGAAAATTCAATCAATATTGAAGTTGGTTTATATATATATATATATATATATATATATATATATATATATATATACGGGCTGCACGGTGGCGCAGTGGTTAGCGCTCTTGCCTCACAGCGAGAAGGCCCCGGTTCGAATCCCGGCTGGGACCTTTCTGTGTGGAGTTTGCATGTTCTCCCCGTGCATGCGTGGGTTTTCAACGGGGACTCCGGCTTCCTCCCACCGTCCAAAAACATGCTTCATAGGTTAATTGGTGACTCTAAATTGTCCCTAGGTGTGAATGTGAGTGTGAATGTGTGTGATTGAGGCCCTGCGACAGACTGGCGACCTGTCCAGGGTGTACCCCGCCTTCGCCCTTCAGTAGCCGGGTTAGGCTCGGGCACCCCCGCGACCCCGAACGGGAAGAAGCGGTCAAGAAGATGGATGGATGGATATATATATACATTTACATGTACATCTACATATATAAATAAATTGAGGCAAAAAGTATTTAGTCAGCCATCAATTGTGCAGGTTCTCCCACTTAAAGCTGAGAGAGGCCTGTAATTTTCATCAGTGGTAAACCTCTACAATAAGAGATGAAATGAGAAACATTAATTTGAAAATTATGGTGGAAAATAAGTATTTGGTCACCGACAAACAAGCACGATTTCTGTCTCTCACAGACCTGTAACTTCTTCAGTAAGAAATCCTCTGTCCTCCACCTGTTACCTGTATTAATGGCACCTGGTTGAACTGGTTATCTGTATAAAAAACACCTGTCCACAACCTCAAACAGTCACACTCCAAACTCTTTCTCCAAAAACTACTGTTTGGAGGAGAAAGAATGTTAAGTTCCATCCAACAAACACCATCCCTACTGTAAAGCATGGGGGTGAAAGCATCATGCTTTGGGGCTGGCTGTGTTTCAGGACGACTGATCCGTGAAGGAAAGAATAAATGGGGCCATGTATGGTCAGATTTAGAGTGAAATCCTCCTTCGATCCAATGAAATGTGGCTGGATCTCCCAGACACACCGGTCGGGTAACAAAGGAGTGGCTTCATAAGGAGCATTTCAAGGTCCTGGAGTGGCCTATAGCCGATCTCCAGATCTCAAGCCAATAGTAAATCTTTGGAGAGTTGGAGGGAGGCAGCCCTATAACATCACTGCTCTAGAGGAGATCTGCATGGAGGAATGGACCAGCAACAGTTTGTGGAAATCTTGTGAAGACTTACAGAAAACGTTTGACTGCTGTCATTGCCAGCAAAGGGTAGAAAACTAAACATTGACTTTTATCATTGACCAAATACTTATTTTCAACCATTTATTAAAAAATGTGATTTTCTGGATTTTTTTCTCATTTTGTGTCTCATAGTTGAGCTATACCTGGGATAAAATTACCTTTGCCTCTCTAATCTTTTTAAGTGGAAGATCTTGCACAACTGGTGGTTGACTGAATACTTTTTTCCCCACTATATACGTACATATAGAGTTCAAGGTTGACTGCAGAATGAAGGCGCTCTTTCTGAGGTGGATGTAAATGGATTTTATGAATCAGGTGAATTTGTTGGTCTCACAGATCAGATTAAGTTGCTGCAACAGTTGCATGACGTGAAGATGGAGTTGTGATGATGCAGGTTTACAGTTTTTCACCACATCTGCCTACATCAGGGGTGGCCAGCCCTGGCCTACATAATTGAGAAAAGCCATGTGCATAAATGTCTATCTTCAGTCAAAGAAACAGAACATCAGCTCTCATTTTTTTAACTGTCTTGTTAGTTTTTTGGGTTTTTTTTAGCATTTGATTTTTTACTTTATCTGACTTTTAAAAGAATCTGATCTAAATTAGTCAAACTGCCTTAAAAATCCAAGAAAGTACATTTAAAAGAACACTTACATGTGTTCTTTTCCAGATTATTTCTTAGTGCAGCATCAGTGAAGACAAAACGGATTACTTTAGACTCATGTAGCTCAGCAGTGACACCTGCTGTCCATATGTTGTCTGTGACCGACTGCCATTGCAAACTAAATATGGGAACTTCTTGATAAAAGAAGACAGTAAACGTAGCCATAGATCTGAGCTTCTATGAAAGAACAAGTGACGCTTGGAGCCGGAGGTCTTACTGTCACAGAGTTGTGAGTAGTCGCTGCAGCAGTTGTTGTACTGGGGGCACAGAGAGTTGCAGTGGCACGGGTTCTGGGCGTTGTACTGCTCCCCACACCGGCCTACACAGGACGTGGCTGCATCTGGAGACACAGGGAACATGCAACCTTTCACTTTCCCCAGGATTCAGCTCAAACCTGGATTTTTCCGTTGTTGCTTTGCTTTGGTTCAATGTATGATTTGTGTATAACTAAACAACAAAAAGTATCAAATTCAGATTTATGTTTTAAATTCAATGTGATAAAACAATATTACATTTAATAAATTTACCACAACACACGTGTTTGACACTAAACATCCATAAGGGTGTACCAAAATATCGATACTGCGATATTTAGTCCTGCGATTGATTCTCGATCAAGCATTGATCTTTTATATTCGTTTGAAGAGGCTGATAAACGTTATGTTCCTCATCCTTTGGTGAGACGTTCCTTTGAGGTAGTCAAAAGCAGCTATAAAGATGCAATCAAAAGTGCTTCTTAAAGCTCCATTGTGAGAAGTGTGCTCGTACTCGTGGTACCAAAAGCTTCAATGGATGATTTATAGTTAATATTTTTCTCACAAAAAATTTCCCATAGAAAATGAATTAGACTAAGAAATTTCCCATCATGCCTCAAAATTGAAAACCTTATGTGAGAATCCTGTTTGTTCAAATGTATCCCCCAAGAGGCTGCAAAAGCCATCAAAGCTCATCAAGGTTAGCAAAAAAATAATGAAATCGATGGAAAATTATTATAATAGTTTGAAGTAGTTTAAAAATAGTTAAATGCTTCTAAATTAGCTGTCAAGAGTAGTTACTTAACAACACCACACAAGCTTAAGAAACAAGTTAACAATGCTAAAAAGATAGCTCTCTCAAGTTCTAAGAACTGTTTTAAGAAAGTGATTCAGTAATAGAAATAACATTTAAACATTTTAAATTCAAAATGAATAAGATCAAGAAATTTCCCATCATGCCTCAAAATAAGGAATTGCAAATCTATTTTTATTCTGTTGTTTATAACAATTTTACACTAAGTAGTAGGACTGCTGTTCATGTTTATCCTTGTTAACACGGAATTTTACAAACGATTCAAATTCAATTGGTGTCAATGTTTGTCAAAGACATTTTACTGATTTGCACAAAAGTGTCAATTATTTGTTGCACAAAATGAGACACAAGTTGTTTATTATGGTTCTGTTAAAGCTAAAAAATAAATTAGGATATATTTTATTAAAAAAATATGTGTCCTATTTATTGTGAGTTATTAGAGAGGAGTTTACGAATTATTGCAGTATCGTGATATCATCAATATCGTGAAACTTGTATCGCGTATTGCAGGGGTGTCAAACTCAATCGCACAATGGGCCGAAATCCAAAACACACCTGAGGTCACGGGCCGAACAGGATAAACATTTATTGAACACTCTAAAGCTAAATTTAAAAAGAAAACGTAACTTTTTAACATAACTATGAAAAAAATTCCAGAATAAATCAACTTAAATCTTAAATAACTTTCAATATTTTACTCTCCATAAAAATAGATTTTCTTAAAATTATACAAGGTAGAAATAAACTAAAAGTCATAAGAAAAAAAACACTCAAATTTCTTTACGTCATTTTTATATGAAAAAAAAATACTTACAATTAATTCAAAAGATTTTGATCTCCAAAAAATATATCCTGTTAAAATGATACAAAGCCTGGAAATAAAAAATGAATTTGGGCTGTTAATAACAATAAAATAGAATGATCCGGAGGGCCGGATCCGGCCCCCGGGCCCTGACTTTGACCCATGGGGCGTATCATATTGAATCGGGAAGTACCCAGTGATTTCCAGCCCTAATACGCAGTTCAACGATTCACTTTCTCCATGATTAGGTTCAATGGTGAAACACACGGTTCTGTGGCACCCTAATATCTACACACTCAATGTAATTATGTCAACATTAATCATAATATATTCATCATAAATCTGGAGTTTGTTGGTTTTTGTCACTCACCTTTGCATAGAGTGTAGTAGTCTGTGCAGCAGTCATTGAAGTTCTCACAGTGTGCGTTGCACTGACAGGTGTAGGTATTGTCCAGTGAAGCCCCACAGCGGCCCTCACAGGAGTCCAGGGTGTCTGACCACAAAGACAAATGTACATTTCAACACACCAGTGCAGATGTTCTTTAAGAGTTGAGTTCAGATGTGGAGAAACCTCTTACTGCTGTGTGCCAGGCAGAACAGGGTCCCGCAGAGGACGAGGACGGCGGCGACTTTCATCTTGGATCAGCAGCTTGAAGCGAGATGAGTCGACTGTTGTGACGGGCGGCCTTTTATACCGGCCAACTGACACGGGCGCACACGAACCCAACACTTTTGCTTTATCACTCTTTCTGATAAAGCCCTCTGAGGTGTGATGTCGCCTGAGGTGCTTTCATGTTTACACAATAAGATAATGTTCTCTTTTGAGCAGAGCTGCAAAGCAGAACATCTAAGTTTACTTTCTGTCTCAGCGGCATCACTTCTTAGATAAAGGTTTTTAATTGCTAAATGGATTTATTTTTGTTAGGGTAAAGACTATTTTATCTGTGTTTTTAAACAACACTGTTCATGCGTTTTTTCTCCAGCATTAACATGTGTGATTTTTCTCAGGGCTCCATGTGCCAAAAGAACCAAGAATAACTTTATGCTCCTGTGTCCCTGATCATGTTCAGGTCACATGTGGACCTGGAATTGTAAACAGCATCAAGCTAGTGAACAAAGATTGCTCAACAGCAAACAGCGTTTTCTCACAGGCTATCAGAGAAATGGAAAATAAACAAGACTTCACCATTTGAAATTAGGTTTCTTGACTGGTTAAAATTAACTTTTGATTGAATTATTACTTGGGTTTTTTTGTGTTGCATCTTTTGCAAAAAGACAAAAAGTAAAAAATGAATTTTCCTTCCGGCATTGAATTAATCTGTTCTAATTATGCAGGCAGTTTTCTTTTGAAATATTTTTTTCAGTTCACATAAAAGAAAATATTTGATCATTACTCCCATCAACTCCTTAAAGTATGGTTGCTCTTGAAAAAAAAAACAGTGATTGACAATATTACGTTTTCTGAACCATAAAGCAGGGGTCAACAAACTGTCCTGATGTGGCCCCCCTCCACGTTTGACCCGGCCCCCCAAACTGTTTTGGCTGAATTCGACATTTTTCCAGGTTTTTAGGCTAATTTCACATTTAGCTAATTTTTCAACCACATGCTAGCTGTTTTGGCAAATGTAGGCTTTTTCATTTTTTTAGGATATTCTAAAGTTTAGCTAATAATTTAGCTTTATGATAGATGTTTTGGCTAATTTTGAATTTTTGAGTTTTTTTTCTAATTTGGTACTTTGCTAATATTTTAGCTAGCTCTCAGCTTGAGCGTTTTCAGCTATCAGCTTCAGTGTTTCTAGCTATCAATTTAAGCATCTTTAGCTATTAATCTATTACAGATAATGCTATATATCTAGTTTTTAAAAATGCTTTAAAACCCATAAATCTTTAGATTTAGGCTGTGATTGTTACACTTCTTCTGTTAGCCTACAAACCGACCCGGCGACACATCAGAGAAGAAAACAGTTATGTGGCCCTCAGAAGAAAAACTGCCATAAAGTTTGCAGCTCTGGACATGACATTCAAAAATAAAATAGTTAAAAAAAAAGAAAAATACTGGTTATTTAAATTAATCAATTGTGGTCATGAATTAGTATTTTATATGCACAAATTAGTAGTTCGTGGCCACAATTTTTGACTTTATTAGCATATTTTATGCATAAATTAGCATTTTGTATGTACAAATGAGTATCTTAGTATCTTCCATTCCTACTAATTTGCTGTATCATGTGGTCACAAATTATTAATTTGAGAACAAGTTTTTTTATTTTTTTATTTTAATGCCATTTCCTGAGTTTTGTAATGAAGATAGGGACCAATAATGCACCATTACAAAAGTAGGGCTAATTTGAAAAATGTATTGAATGGTTTCTTTTTGAAATTGTCAAACAAATTCTTGTGAGAGAACGTATGAGTAACGAAATGTTTTATTTTATTGATTTGGTTGACTCAGAACTCCATGCTATTTTCATCCTGTCCTCTAGGGGGCGCCCAAGAAAAAAAGCCGTCTTTAAACGAAACCTTTTTGTCCCTGCATGGCTTCCGTCCTTCCCTCCACAGCGTGGACTTGAATGACTTTCATAAGACCGGTGAATTCTCTCAGTTATGAAAATGCTGTTGAAGTGTGTGTTCAGAGCAGGTGCGATGAACGTTTATAAAGTGAGTTTATAGTTTGATCTGCGGATAAACTATCGCGATATCCTTCGGGATTTGTTTGGAATCATGCCTTTCATTGAGAAGTGACACTTCCAGCCTGTTTTCCTCTGAATCCTGTTTGTTTTTGATCTCAGGTTCATCATGGCAGCGTCCAGCAGTCCGTCCAGGCCGTTCATACGGGGTGTCGGCTCTTTGCTGCAGATAAAGCTTTGCTGATGAAACTGCGGAAAAGCACCGGCTACACTTTCATTAACTGCAAGAAAGCTCTGGAGAAGTTTGATAATGACCCTGCTCAGGTGTTGCATCAGCATGATCACAGTTTGACTGACTCATAAACAGAGTTTCAGTGTTAATGCTGTTCATCCACCTGCAGGCTGAAAGCTGGCTGCACGAACAGGCTCAGAAGGAAGGCTGGAGCAAAGCCAGCAAGCTGGAGGGCCGCAAAGCCAAAGAGGGTCTGATCGGTGTGTTTGTGGGGGAATCGGCTGCAGTGATGGTGGAGGTGAGACGAGAGCTGCATCCAGCATCCTGTGTCCTCTCTGTCCTGTCTCTAACTGTTTGTGTCTGGGATGCAGGTCAACTGTGAGACAGACTTCGTGGCCCGAAACGAGAAGTTCCAGCAGCTGGTGAAAGACGTGACGTTCGCCACTTTGAATCACCACCAGGAGGAAAATCGGTCTAAGTCGGGATACGTGAAGGTAAAGGTGGCCTCAGCGGATCAATAAAGAGGAGAATTTATTTATTCTTCTGTTTGCTTCAAGAGAGACAACAGATAAAGGGCTTAAACATGAAAAGATAGAAAACATTCATGATAAAACAATTATTTTTAAAAAATGACATAAAATTACCAAGTATCTCAAACTTTTTAAAGTCAATTGTTTCACAAATTTGCATCTTATTTGCATTTTTTTGTGGATAAATTAGCATTTTGTGTTTACAAATGAGTATATTAGTATCTTCAATTTCCTACTGCTAATTTATTGTATCATGTGGCCATAAATTATTAATTTGAGAGAACAAGTTTTTTTTTCTTTCTTATTTTAATGTCATTTCCTGGGTTTTGTAATGAACATAAAGACCAATAATCCACTATTTGAAAAGTAGGGATAGTTTGAAATGAAGGGTTTCTTTTCAAATAGTGAAGCTAAACTTTTGTGAGAACATATAAGTAACAAAACGTTTTATTTGATTGATTTGGTTGACGCTGAACTCCATGCAGTTATCATCCTGTCCTCTGGGGGGCGCCCAAGAAAAAAAAGCCATCTTCAAACGAAACCTTTTTGTCCCTGCATGTTTTTAAAGTTTACAATATGTGTTTTTACTTTGATTCTTATGTTCATTGTTCTTGATATGTTTACATGTATAATTGCTGCACCTTTTTATTTTGAATTTCTGTTTGTTTTCTTGTTATTTGGACCTTGAATCCGTAATAATAAATGATTCTATTCTATAATTTCAGACTTAAAAAAACCCCTAAAAGTTTAAAAGGGGCGACCGTACTAAAACCTCCGAAGTGGGGTCTGCCAGAAAGTTAAAAGTTTAAGTATCTTACTTTAGTGAGAGTTAAAATGATTTTGAAAGTTTAAAAAGTTAAATGTTGGCTCCTATTTTTTGAAACTCGGTACATTATACCTGACATTTCTGGTGAAATCATTCCATAGTTATGTTTTATTATGCACTTAATTTTGCATTCACAAATAAAGAAATTTACTAATTTTCTTGTGTAGATTTTTTATAAACATGTCCAATAAATCTCCAAAATAAGATTTAAATGACTAAATCTAAACATTCTATTATGTTACACTTTATCTACTTTGTTTTGGGAAACAATCCTTCTGTGGTTTCAGAGCCTGAAGTGAGAAATGATCATTATGATCATTATGATCATTTCTGTTTGTTTTGAACTCTTTTCTCTTCTCTTTCCAGAGTGTCCTCACAGGAGACGACTTGAGCCGACTCAGCGTGGGTGAAGGAGCTTCTCTCGCTGACAGTGTGGCTCTCACAATCGGTCAGTTACTCCTTCACTGGTCAGCACACAAACTTTTCTACATATTTATGCAGTTTGAGTATTTTGCAGTACAGCAAATATTTTCTTTTTTGGGTGTTTAGCAATGTTTATATAATGAAAATGATGCCGGTTTTTCTGCTGAGAGTTGAAGAAAATAAAATGATTAATCTGGTTGAAGTCCGTCGTCAAACCAACAGACTTCAGTTCAGTCGCAGCGTTCTCCACTAACAATTTGAAAAAAAGTGAAAGTTTAATTTTTTCAATACACTTAATTCATTTCAATTTTAAGTTTACATATTTGACTTTTTTTTTTTAGAAATACATGAATAATCTACTTTATGTTTTAAATATATTTATATTAATCTGATCCAGTTCACATCCTGTGAAATGTTGTAAGGTTGTTAAACCTTCAGATCATTAACATTGGAAACATTGTTCTGCTTCTCCTGGAGGACGTTTCAGTTTGGACACTAGGTGGCGATCACGTTATAGCCGTACACCTTATTCCAGAAGAAGACAGAATGAGTAAAAAACTGTTTTAGACCACAAATAGTTACTTTAAAAATATTTCCTTAAAATAGTTTGGAAAATTCACGTCTGTGAGTTTATAAAAATGTTGATTTAGTCAGAATGTATGTTGAGGTCAACTGAGCGTTAGCATTAGCCGTCCTATGGGAAATCCCATTAAACGTTAGCATCACGCTAGTGGACTTTAGCTTTATGTGCTAAATCGATGTATATTTTTAGGAATCGATTATTGATCTATTGAGCTTAAATCAATTCAAATCGATTTTATCAACCCAGCCCTGCTTTTATCTGTCAATCAAAACAACCGCTCCTTCATTTATGCAGATTTTATTAAAGTCTAACATTAAAGTAAAACGGTGAAGTACTAAGACACTCTTCATGTAAGTAGAGCTGTCACGATTAGTCAACTAATCGACTATTAAAATAATCGACATCTATTTTAATAGTCGATTAGTTGTTACTTTATATTATATGGAGTCAGACTGTTGTAAAGTGGAACAAAATTTTGAGAGTTCAGCACCAAAAATGCACTTTTTTAAATATTTGAGTCAGTGAGACCAAAACTTTATTTTTAGTGAAGAATAGTTCCTTGTTTTAGATGCTGATCTCATTTAAAATAATCTTGTTTTAATATCGGAAACTGATCGAGGAAAGAAGCTTCTTAGCTGCTTACTTAATAAACTCTCATCTTTATTATTTTATTTTTAGTTACTTTGAAGCTTATGATAGTTAAGATGTGTGCTTTACATTCACTTTACTACCTGGATTTAAGGATTAACACCTGAGGCGTCAAAACCTTTAACATACTGTAACTTTCCACCTTTACCACGATCATTCCAGTTGATTCTGAAGGAGAAAAGCAGCTTTTCTCCTTCAGAATCTACTGGAATGATCGTGGTAACAGTTAAAAATCACGGTAAGTCAAAAATACTGGAGCTCCGGTGTTAAAGGGTTAAAGCAAATGTACACAGACATGGCTTAAGATGATATTTAGAAGTGTTTTATTCATTTTTGAAGCAGATTGTGATATAATAGTTTGTTTTCCTCTGAATTAAGTCTTATGCTAACGGTAAACTCACCAGTGTTGTCCAGTCAGCAGCACAAACACTTCCACAGGATCTCTAGTTTACCAATGGTTCCCCAGCGTGGGTGTGGCTGCTTCTCGCCACTTCCCTGTGGGCGGGGTCAAACATTCCAATCCAGTGAATTTAAAGTTCCACTCCCATCATCTTTTGATCTGTTCTAATGATGCTGTTTTTACCCCAAAAACCAAAGAAACAGTGTCGTTTACCATGATATGTTTTTGAAGAGCAACAAACATTAGGAGTTTGTTGGCGTGGAGGAAGCCCACCCCCATGTCCCATCATCCATCTGTTTACAGTCTCTCCCGCTAGCTTACAGCCCCAACATAATATTAGAGGTGCAACAAAAGTGGTGAGCTGTATTAGATCGATCCGCTCGTACAGTTTAGATCCAGATTCCAGTTCAGACGAGGAAAACAAAGACGTTCATGGATCCGTCTATAAGTGGATGAATCCGGAATAAACAGAGCAGGAAGCTTGTGGCTCCGATTGTAGCTTCTACGTCACAACGATTTGAACAAAGAAATATTCAGAAATGCTATTTTAAGGCTAATTTTCTTTATATATGTCTTTCATCGTCAAAACATTCTACAAGAACATGTTAAAAAAACAACATTTTTATTGTGGTGGGTCTCTAAACGCTCTACGCTTGAAGTGAAGTCAGTTTTTTCAGTTTTTTCACCCACCAATCATGCTCAATCATGTTCTCATTGAGGAATGAAGAGGAACCATCAAAACCAGACCCGACCCGTTTGATACTAACGGATCCTTTTCACGGTGACGCCAGAAAAATGGACGAAAATGTGAAAAGAGACTTCCAGTTTGCAGGTTTAAAACAGCAAAACTGACAGCTAAACTCAATTTTACATAAATAATAAAAGGTAACCTAAACAATTTCACCAGAAAAACGTACAATATTGATTTGATGAATGTCCTGCTGAACTGTATTTTCATTTCCTGTCTTAGATCGTTCATAAATCTAAATTCAAATTTGAATAATCCTTCAATATTTGAGGTTCTATTGAAAATATTCCCTTTCATTTGAGCAGAAATTATTCTGACGGGTTCTATTTTGGCTGATATTTGCACGTTTTAGTGAGATCTGCACAAAAACTGATGGAACTCCTGTTGGTCACATGTAATATGAGCAGCCAAGTTGTGTTTTAACTTCACCCAAGGCTAAATGTACTTGTTGTAATCAGATGTATTTGTTGTTTTTCGGGGTATTTTAAGGGGTAATTATTTACCAAGTGGAACAGCCAATATTTTATGAAGGCACATTTTTCCAGCTTTCAAAATAAGAGCGGCCAAGATAAAAGTTCAACTCTGGCCGTACGCTTTTAGAAAATTATCACTATAGAATGATCATTTTCATTCTATAACATTTTTATTATGAATCTCAAATTCCTTATATATATATTTGAAGGTTTCAGATTATTTTTTATCTTTGTTTACTTTTATTATCCTGCAGAATCAGACACGGTTATGAGCAACAGCAAAGAGGAGCTACGTCAGAAAATAACAGTTATTAGTTTTTCTTTACACTTTTGTTTGTTTTCTTTATACAGACACGTTGAAATCATCTGACTTTAGTCTGTTTTTAGTGATTTTGAAAATCTAAGAAACTTTAACTGGACAGAAAAGATCTTCTCCAGTTCTACGTCTCGCCGCCGTTGTGGAACGCTAGCATTAGCATTAGCATCAATTAGAAGAGAAAATCTGAATGACCTTCAGAATCAAACCAGCAGTTTTTAATGAAGATCCTTCATCTAACTAAGATGGATGTCAGAGAGAAATAATCCACGACTCGGGTGAATACATCCGCCCAGGACATTTACAGAATAAATATTGGAGACATTTTGGTAACAGTTGGTTAAGTTACCTTTCATCGTTTTTGTAAATCGCTTTAAACAGTGTCAGCTTTGTCG
>NC_050516.1:33212890-33220223 GCF_002922805.2 Oryzias melastigma
GTTGTGAAGGCTAGCGTTAGCATTAGCATCAATTAGAAGAGAAAATCTGAATGACCTTCAGAATCAAACCAACAGTTTTTAATGAAGATCCTTCATCTAACTAAGATGGATGTCAGAGAGAAATAATCCACGACTCGAGTGAATACATCCGCCCAGGACATTTACAGAATAAATATTGGAGACATTTTGGTAACAGTTGGTTAAGTTACCTTTCATTGTTTTTGTAAATCGCTTTAAACAGTGTCAGCTTTATCGTTCTAAACCCGTAAACAGGAAGTCACTCTGCACACCTGCCGTTTCGTGTGACGTTACCTGAAACCGTTTTCCTCATAACCTTCATTAAAAACATTTTAGTCTTGGAATCGTAGGAGTGACGCGACCATGACGTTGACGAAGTCTCCTCCTCCTCTTCCTCAGGTCGTCTCGGGGAGAACATGTCAGTGCGGCGTGCGGTGATGCTGGGGGTCCCGGCTGAGTGGCGCATCGGCTCGTACGTGCACGGCGGCGTCGGCGGTCAGCATGAAGTGGCTATGGGCCGCTACGGCGCCCTGGTCGTATTCCAGGGCGGGCAGGACGGCGAGCAGGACGTGTTGGGGCGGAAGTTGGGGCAGCACGTGGTGGGAGAGGCTCCTCTGAGTCTGGGGAACGTGGACGACCTGCCCTGCGGCGAGAGCGAGACGCGCCTCCTGCCTCAGACCTTCCTGGCCGACCCCAGCAGGACTGTAGCCGAGTTCCTGCGGGGCCAACGGGCCAAAGTGCTGGACTTCGTCCGGTTTCAGTGCGGGGAGACTTCTGGGAAAGATGAGAAGTAAAAGGACCAAACCACTGAAAAAACATGAATATATTTACATTTTGTCCACAGTATGAATTTAAAAGCAGCACTTTGTGGTCAGAAATGATATTTCCTGTAACAATAAAATGTTTTCCTAAAACGACGTCTATTAACCTGAATTATTTCCTGTTACCTTTTATCCATAAATATATATTCTCTGCATGTAAATAAAAGTGTTTTTCATCCAAGACAACTTTATCATTAAAGAGGCTTTTGGCTGTAAAAAATATGCATAATTTTAAGTTAATAAACTCTTCAAATGCCTTAAATTTAAGGAATTTCTCATTTATTTGAAATACTAAATGTTTTTATTACAGTGAAAACACTACTGTACTTTAAAATTACTCAGTTTCTAAATATGTATTGTATATGTCTGTGTTTAACTGAAAAATAGAAAAACAATCTGTATAGTTACATATATCTTTAAAAACTTTTGGAATAAACATTTGACAGATAATATATTTAATATATTTGATTCTTTAGGGTGGAGGTCTTGAATAAATCATTTGGGTTTTTCGCTCTCCCTGCGCTGTACTTGACTTTCTTTTTTATGAATCCCTGTTATGTATTTTATTTGTGCTTAATAATAAACAATGAAAAACAAAAGACAGAAAATATCTTGAATAAATATGTTAACAATTTTAGGTGATTTTTCTATTCAAAATGTCGATTTTTTGGAAAAAACAAAACTAAAATGAGGTCAGACATTTTCATGATAATTCTGTATCAAAAGTCTCTGAAATCTCATCACGACGTGAATGTCTCATAGACAAACACGTCCAGACTTGTTTGTTTTTGTGCAGATTAAATCTCCAAACTTCAATCCTCAGAGATCAGATTTAGTTTTTCAGAGATTCATACTTTAAACAGAATTAACTCCTGATTGAACTAAAACTGTCTAAATATGTCTGTATTTACGGCTGAGGCTGCAGGTCACCGTCCATGTCCCATCAGATTTTGAAAATATGCCAGAAATGCGGCCTGGAATGTGAGGAATTTGATTGGCTGCGTGGCTGACGTCATCAGAGGCGTGGCCCTCGCGGGGTTCATCAGCTAGCTAGCAGTTTGTCCTGCGGGGAATCTGGAGCGTCTGCGCGTCTCGTCTAAACCCCAAACATAAAGATGGTGAGTCGGTATCTTATTCTGTTGTTGAGTCTGGGTCAGAACCAATCGAATAAATTCAGTTTTAGATAAAAATCGCATCAGAAACGATCATCTAGGATCATCTCTACAGCCGGAGCGGCTTTCTGCTAGTATTATCTGATTGATCGATTGATTGATTCGTTTCTCATCTTCCTCTGTTCACAGTCTGACTTCACGGACGACCAGATCCTGGGTGAGTGGACCCGATCAGAAACATTGATTTATAGTTTCCTGTCATGTTTTGTTTTATATAAACGTCTCTGTCAGGCTGACGGATCCCTGCAGGTAAACGGGGAGACTCTGTGGGATGAACACCTGGATCCAGCGTGCGTGTGAACAGGAACAGGAAGTTCACACGCACGCTGGTCTGCATGGAAAACGGGGAACAAACGTGCATGTTAGAGTGAAGACTGAAGGCTGTAATGTGCTTTGAGTTTGGCGCTAAATGAACTCAGAAACATGCAGGAAAGGTGTGTGGTTGACAGAAGACCACACCTTAGCCTGAGGAAGGTGGAGGTGTTCAACAGGCTCCTCCCACACAGAGGAGGTTCATCTTTTCATCCATTTTCAAAGCGTCTCCAGTTTTTTTCTCTATTATTGTGATTATGGTGTGTTTATTAGGGCGGCTATGGAGAATAATTTCCAGAAACAATTCAATTCACAAAAGCCTTGATCCGTTTTTATTTATTTTGATCCTCTTAATTCAAGTCAATTTTGAGTTTACACACATTTGCTTAGAAATACATTAATAATCTATGTTTTGAATATATTTATATTAATCTGATCCAGATCACATCCTGTAAATGTATCAGTGAAATAATGAGATTGTTAATATCATCCAGAGTTCCATGGATTCTCTAAAGGAGAAGTTCTAACAAAAATGTTCAGATCATTAACATTGGAAACATTGTTCTGCTTCTCCTGGAGGACGTTTCAGTTTGACCACTAGGTGGCGATCGCGCTATAGCATTACACCTTATTCCAGAAGAAGAAAGAATGAGGGGAAAAAGATGCTTTTGACCACAAATGGTTACTTTAACCCTTTAACTGCCTTCTCAACCAAACTGGGAACATTTAGAAAACATGTTTTTACAAATATTGATTGTGTGTATTACTCCCTAAGGTACAGAGGCCCTAGATCAGGGGTCTCAAACTCGCGGCCCGCGGGCCATCTGCGGCCCCCGGGATGATAATTTACGGCCCGCGTCTTCATATGAAAGATTACTGTTCGTGCGGCCCGCAAGGCTGATATGAATGACAGTTGTTGTGTGCAGAGCTGAACGAACCAATCACAGTGAGGTATATGACTCTGGAGGCGGGACATCGGCGGGCTGTCCAGTACCTCTGTTACTTATTCATTCCTCCAGTCAGTTGGGTGGAGGAGGAACCAGGAAGCACCGAACGCGATTCGCATGATAAATTCGTGTGCCCCGCCCCTCTTTCACCGCGCGGCGATCAGCTGCTCACGACTGACAAACGTGATCCTGAGCTTGAGCCTCACATATCTGTGAATTTTAAGGTTCACACACCGACTGTGTCAGAGCGAATTCCAAAATCTTTTTTTTTTTTCTTTAAAAAAATTTTGGGAACAAACATTTTTAGACGCGTAGTGCCTCATCTCACTTTCGGCCTATCTTTAGTTTTATGTTCGACATTTTCTCAAAATTCATGAAAAATTCAAATTTCACAAAATAAAAAAAATAAGTTTGCAAACACAAAAAACGTTTTTGAATGGAAATATTAAATATTTTATTTGCAACACTTTATATTTTGTTTGCAACTTAAAATTTTGATCTCAAAACAGACTTTTGCTTGAAATATGGTGACACAAAATCTCTTTTATTTTTCCTGATAAGAATCCTTTTTTCTTTAACATTTAAAGTGTGTGATCGTTTCGGTCATGATATGAAAATGATCCTCAGCGTTCTGAAGGAACGTCAGACTCGCGTTTGTCCAGAACAAACCGCCTTTGAGCTGCACAGAGATCCTGACGTCCTCCAACGCCACTGAACAGAACTAACAAAGTCTGAACAGAACTAACAAAGTCTGAACAGAACTAACAAAGTCTGAACAGAACTAACCTGTTTTTAACTGATCTTTAAGTCGAACAGCCTTTAGTTTGTGTTTAGTTCTCATCTGTGGTTTTTTCCAGACTTTAAGGAGGCGTTCCTGTTGTTTGACCGGACGGGCGAGGGGAAAATCACCTACAGCCAGTGTGGTGATGTGATGCGGGCCCTGGGTCAGAACCCGGTCAATGCAGAAGTCCTGAAAGTCCTCGGGAACCCCAAGTTAGAAGGTTAGTCATGCGGTCGACATAAAACTGCAAACTTTATGACCTTTAGGAAAGCGGAGGAACGCTTTCAGTTTTGAGGAGATTTGAGATTTTATTGGAATAAATTCTGTCTTGTTTGCTTTCTCTCTTTGCAGAGATGAACCACAAAACTCTGGACTTTGAGCAGTTCCTGCCCATGCTTCACGCAATCGCAAAGAATAAGGAGCAGGGCTCTTTGGAGGACATGGTTGAGGGTTTGAGAGTTTTTGACAAGGAGGGGAACGGCACGGTGATGGGAGCAGAGCTGCGTCACGTCCTCACCTCGCTAGGTAACGGCAACGAGACCCACAGCCTGTCTGTCACTCCAGGTGGTTTTTATTTCATCATTGAATGTCTATAGAGAACTGGACTGAGTGACTCCTCCCCTTGGAGTTCCAAACAGGAAATACTTTTACAGGCTCTAAGAAGCTAAAATCCTGTAGACTCCTATAGAGACATAAAGGGCTATAACTCAGTCTCCTATTGGTCAGAATAAACATTCCTGCTCTGATTCCTTCTTAACATTTTCTTGATAATCTCCTTTTTTTCAATTATTTTCTGTAGTTCAAGTTATTTATGTTAGAAACTGACCAATCAGATAACAGTATGCGGACACACCTCAAACATTTGACAGATTTGAAGTGTTAGGGGTGTGGCCTTCTAACAAGCACACTCCTGATTGGTGAGAGTGGTTGCCATAGCAACGACGACTCTAACCAACCTGGACCAATCGCTGCTCACTGATGTCATCTGGTTCCAACATGGCTGCGTCCATATGGGGAAAAAAATGGCGACTGAATTGATTTTATTTGGTTGGAGCTGGAAGTGAATCATGTCTATGATGACATCACACTCACTCACTCCAGTTCTTATATACAGTCGATGCGTAACGCTAGAGAATTATCGGGCAAAAGTATTTACATGATTTTCAATATGCTACATTGTTCTGAGTGTCCCAGAAATGGGTGGACCAAAGACCGAAGAATCTCCAGAATCTTTATTTCATTTCTTTTTAGGAATGTTTTTCTTCTTAAATTCCTGATTTTTCAGTAATTTTCTACCATGTTTTCAGGATCTTCCTATGTTTTAATTTTTTCATTTTGTTACATAAATCACAGTTGTGAATAAAAACATAACTAATGTATGATGTGTTGTCATATTTGGATATATTACTTTTTATTGGGTATATTATATCAGGTAAAAATGACCCGGCAAAAGAGCTGGTGTAACCTTTAATAACGAAGGTGTTCTAGAGTTAAACTGAGTTTTCAGCAGGAGGAAGCCAGCGGTTTTATTCTTCATTTTCCATTTGTGCGTCTTAGGGGAGAAAATGACAGAAGAGGAGGTGGAGACTCTTCTCGCCGGACACGAGGACGCCAACGGCTGCATTCATTATGAAGGTGAGTGGTGTAAACGTGAACGGCTGAATGACGCCGTGGTGTTTTGTCATCATTCTTCCGTTTCTGTCCTCACAGAGCTGGTCCGGATGGTGATGAGCGGCTAAAGACGTCTTCCAATGTCTTCCTGCATCTTCTTCTTCTTTAGTCTTTCCCTCCATGTGACCATATATGGTCAAATCACCAAAGTAGATGAAAAACAACGTTGTAAAATTAAAGAAAAGAACATTTATAGTTTTCAAATGGTAAATTTTAAGAAAAAAATAAAAATTTAAATAAAATGCATTTTAAACCTGAAATAAATATTCAAAATGTGAAAATAAATGAAAACTTGAATATTTTCACTTTCAGAATCAGCTTTATTTTACATGGGGGCGGGGCTTTGAGCTACTGGGACATGATTGACATCAGACGACAGAGGTCATGGTGAGGTCATTTCTGCTCCGGTCGGCGTCTGCTTCCTCTCTCCTCTGATGAGAGGAGGGAGGACACGGGCGGCGCCAACCGCAGACGCCATTTATGAAATGACCTCTCCATAACCTCCGTCCGCTAAAGCCCCACCCCCTCCAAAAATTAGGATCAACTGGAAATAAAAATCCAGAATTAGAATTGTAAACTGAAGACTGAAAGTGAAGATGGAGAGAAAACAAAAAAAAAACAGTTAAAAATAAACAACAGCTGGTACAAAGATACTCTTTTTCTTTGGTAATAGATTTATGTTTACAATATATTTTTATTTTGAAATTTTTTTTCAATATTTCCTTGTAAGTTTACAACTTATTGTTCCAAGGTAAAAACTGTCTTCACTTTTTTTGGGTCAAATTTCCAACCTGGTTTTCATTCTCTTTACAATAAATTTGGATTTGCGCCAAACATGATCTGTGAATGTAGATCTGTTATTATCTATTATTATCCGTTTTTGTATAAAGTGCCTTTTATATCATGTGTAACGTAACAGTTTCATCTCAAATCTTGTTCTGACACGTCCAGCGAAATTCTTCCACCTTTTTTAGTTTGTTTTTTCTTCGGGTGCTGAACGAAGCGTGTAACTTGTGAAATAAAATTGATTTAGTTTTCTCTGTTTGCCTTGATTTCATTTGTTACTAAATCAATTATGTCTAAATCTATGATTATCTGAGGATCTTAATGATCTAGGTAGTTAATTTTTTTATAGACTAGTAAATAAAACGACACTACGGAAGAGGATTAGGGCCACAAGGGGGCAGAAAAAAGATTAGATTCTGATTAGAGGTCAACCACTGTACATCTGCACAGCAGCATCTTAACAAAGTGTAAACATTTCTGTTACGTCCCCAATGGGTAAACCTGGCTCGGGTCTATGGGGGGAGGGGCATAGGAAAAACTGGACACCATTTAGAATAAAATGGAACTGTTTATTAAATAAGGAAATTCTATTCCCTGAACAAAATGAAATAATTAGTGTGCTGGTTCAAACAAAAAGACGAACCAAAAGGGATTTGAACCTTGGCCAAAAACAAAGTAGGTCAGTGAGACTGATGACCATCAAAGTCAGCAGCTCCCTGCTGAGGGCTGCCTAACATAAACTATCTAAAGAAAACAAATAAACAAAACCCACAAACTAAGGCTAGCAAAGTCCAATACCAAACTAAAATAAAAAAAACACAGCAG
>NC_050516.1:33220369-33220580 GCF_002922805.2 Oryzias melastigma
CCAACTGCTACCAACAGCCACCCAACTGCTACCAACTGCCACCCAACTGCTACCAACTGCCACCCAACAGCCACCCAATGTGACGTTCTGTGTTCTGTATGCATGGCTGCAAAAAACTGATTGTGATTAAATATATTGTTATCTTCTAACATCACTCTTCATTTTGTAATGTATTACTTGATATCTGAAATGAGTTTGATACATCTGTGGT
>NC_050516.1:33220604-33225570 GCF_002922805.2 Oryzias melastigma
ACCCAACTGCTACCAACTGCTACCCAACTGCCACCCAACAACTACCCAACTGCCACCCAACTGCCACCCAACAGCCACCCAATGTGACGTTCTGTGTTCTGTATGCATGGCTGCAAAAAACTGGTTATGATTAAATATATTGTTATCTTCTAACATCACTCTTCATTTTGTAATGTATTACTTGATATCTGAAATGAGTTTGATACATCTGTGGTTTTTCATCATTTTTATGCTTGGAATAATCAAATTTGTTTCCAGGTAAAAAATCGACTTTTTAAATGTGACTCAGTTGGAGAAAAACTCAACAGAATGATGAACTTTACAATAAAAACACTCCGCAGTCGCCCCTCTTCACATTTTTATTGTCCTCAAACATTTTGTAGTTAAAACCTGTTTTGATCTTTTTCGTTATACAAACTGCAAGAGTAATTTCCAGCACTAATGTCATGATTTACAAATGAAAAAAATGACTTCTATGTTATCTGAATGCAGTCGCTGCCTCCTTCAGCAAAGTGGAGAACATACAAAAACCCAACGGACACTTACTTCATATCACAAAGTCCACATAAATGTAATAACACGGAGAAAAGAAGTTGGTTTCTGCTCCCAGCGGACGGCTGTGAGGACTGCAATACTGGCGTGACGAACATTAACTGCAACGTTTCCCATCTGAGGAAACGTTTATGACACTGATGTGGCGAGCTGTGCGCTCGCTTTTTTTAATTCTTCAAACACACGACTCATGGCACTTCAATGAAAACAGAACGTCGGCATGTTCCGGTAATGGCATGCGTTCACGTGCACACATGGTCACAGTCACACCCCTGATAGGTCTAGATCACACACAGCTCGGTAGGGTAAATACAGGCTAGAAAGGTCATTTCTACACTTACATTGTTGACATATCAAAGAAATAGATGGAAAAGCAATAAAAAAATATAAAAAAAGGTGAGAATATATTTGCAGGGACACAATTCTTTATCGTCAGCTGTATTTTAAGGTGCTCCCTTTTTTTCTGACAGCATCCACATTTCTTCCAATAAAAAATGCAAAAGAGAAACACTGTCCAAGAATTATGATAATAGCATGATTAGAAAACAGTTTGGATAAAAAGATAACACCGCATCCAGTTCTAAAGGTAGTACATATGATTGCTAATAACCACAAACTCCATCATCCCAAGACGTTTTTTTTTTTTTTAAAGACAACCCCTCGAGCGTACATCCATGATGCGTTCAGAAACAGGAAGCATCACTATCACCCAAACGTTTTTGTCTTCTAGGATCACCGCAAATATTTTCCTTCACACGGTTTCCGTGGCAACCTGCCGGAACGTCTGTTTGTAACAGCAAATTCGTTCTCAAGTCAAACTCAAAACCTTTTTTTCCCATCATTCCCAGCTCTTCCGCTGACGTTAGACCCCCCCAGGCTTCACCCTGTACAGTAACTCTTTGTCCACATGACAAAAACAAGATTCAAGCAAAAGAAGATTTCCAATCAGGTTTTTCAAATGACCAAAAAGAAGGATATAAGTGCTTATGTTTATTCTGCTGGACACTTCAAGTCTGTCAGTGAGACTTCATTTAAAAGTGCTTTGTTTCTGAATACGTACCTACATTACACGGGGGGGGGATCGTCAGATATGACATGTCCGACTGTCAGGATCACATAAAAAAACACTGAAAACCAAAGATGAGTCTTTCCTTCTCCTTCAATGCTGGCATGTTAGTAAGACTATCTATGTGCACCAGAACCCGGCCGGCGCCGGCTGGAGATGGCGGCGTCCGGCTGAGCTCACATGACCTTTAAAATACATTTATATGAAAAGGACTTCCTGTTTCCAGACGGCAAACAGAAGTCGGGTGTTCTCCGTCACAAATGAAAAGGTAAAATGTTTTCTCCTCCTCAGTGGAGAACTTTTTCATCTCAGATGATGCAGGCGGACTTTGAGGGGGGGGGCAGTCTTTCACATCCTCACTGTGGGGGGGGGACCGGGGCTGGAGGGTGAAGCGTCTCCCCGGAAACTGGAGCGCTCGGTTCTGAAGGAGGAACAGTCGAAAAGAAACAGATGTCTTTGTAAACTGTGATAATTATGACAGACGTGTGACAAACAGCTTCAGTTGGCTGTTACTTTACAGTCTGTTACTTTACAGTCTATTACTCTACAGCTGTTACTTTACAGTCTATTACTTTACAGCTGTTACTTTACAGTCTATTACTTTACAGTCTGTTACTTTACAGTCTGTTACTTTACAGTCTATTACTTTACAGTCTGTTACTTTACAGCTGTTACTTTACAGTCTGTTACTTTACAGTCTATTACTTTACAGTCTGTTACTTTACAGTCTATTACTTTACAGCTGTTACTTTACAGTCTGTTACTTTACAACCTATTACTTTACAGTCTTTTACTTTACAACCTATTACTTTACAGCTGTTACTTTAGAGTCTGTTACTTTACAGTCTATTACTTTACAGCTGTTACTTTACAGTCTATTACTTTACAGCGGTTACTTTACAGTCTGTTACTTTACAGTCTATTACTTTAGAGTCTATTACTTTACAGTCTGTTACTTTACAGTCTGTTACTTTACAGTCTGTTACTTTACAGCTGTTACTTTACAGTCTATTACTTTACAGTCTGTTACTTTACAGTCTGTTACTTTACAGTCTATTACTTTACAGTCTATTACTTTACAGCTGTTACTTTATAGCTGTTACTTTACAGTCTATTACTTCATAGCGGTTACTTTACAGTCTGTTACTTCACAGTCTATTACTTTAGAGTATATTACTTTACAGTCTGTTACTTTACAGTATATTACTTTACAGCTGTTACTTTACAGTCTGTTACTTTACAGTCTATTACTTTACAGTCTATTACTTTACAGTCTATTACTTTACAGTCTGTTACTTTACAGTCTATTACTTTACAGTCTATTACTTTACAGTCTATTACTTTACAGCTGTTACTTTACAGTCTATCGTCAACGAGTACGGAGGACACGTTGACACGTCGATTCAGTCTTGTTTAAAACAAATAAAGGAGATAATCTGCCTGATTCTATCGCCCTGATTGTCTTTATTATCAATGTAAATCCTGCAGATTCTGAAGGAGAAAAGCGACGTAAATGTACAACTTTGAATCTTGTAAATTTACGACTATAAATCATTTAAATTTAAGACTTCAAATCTCGTAAATGTTCAAGTTTTTTTAGCAAATTAACATTTTTTGCATAAATTTACGACTTGAAATCTTGTAGATCTAAGATTTTTTTCTTGTAAATTTAAGACTTTAAAATGAATACATTTACGACTATAAATCTTGTAAATTCAAGACTTTAAATCTGGTATATTTAAGACTTTAAATCTCGTAAAATATTCACAACTATAAATCTTGCAAATATAAGACTTTAAATTTCGTAAATTTACAATTATAAATCTCATAAAAATAACACTTTGAATTTTGTAAATATAAGACCTTAAATTTAGTAAATTTACGACTACAAATCTTGTAAATTTAAGACTTTAAATCTTGTAAATTTATGACTATAAATCTTCTAAATTCAAGACTGTAAATCTCAGAAATGTACAAAGTCATCGATTTAGTCTGACTTTTTAAGTCATAAATACACAACTTTTATTCTACAAGATTTAAAGTCGTGATTAAAAAAATTAAAAACACTCCGACTGTATACGTGCGCGTCAGAACTCATGATGTTCGTCTATGATGTCATCGGACAGTTGCATGATGGGACACAGTTTGACTCTGAACTCACCGTTGAGCGCCGGTGTGGTGCTGGAGCTGGACTGAGCTGCTGGGACCTGGCCGGGTGGGCGGGGCGGAGAGCTGTGGGCCCCCGGGTGCGGCTGGGACTCAGGAGGCGGGGCTGCAGATGCTGGTGGGGCGGGGCTTGGGGCCGCCTGCGGCGCTGGTGTGCTGGAAGCTGGCTGACTCGAAGTCACGTTTTGTGAAGGCGGTCCCGGGGCGGCCTGGGTGGCGTGGGGGCCCCCGGCCTGGCTGTGCTGCTGGTGCTGAATCTGCTGGAAGTGCTGCTGTCGCGCTCGCATCTCTGCGTACTTCAGCTGCTCCATGTGGAAGGACTGACGGTCGGCCAGCAGCTGCTGCCGCTGGTACTCCAGCTGCAGACAGGAGAGATAACACTCAGACTGGACTCGCTTCAGTGACCGGACCTTCTGTCAGTCGGACTCACGGCCTCCCGCTCTCTGTCCATGATCGTCTCCAGTTCTTCAAAATGTCGTAGTTTGATCTCCAGCTTCTTCATCTGGGTCTCCACCAGCAGAGCCACCAGAGATTTGATCTTCCTCTCCTCCACCGCTGCTAGATGCTGGAGAATGAGGGAATCAGAGTCAGTTATTGTAGAGTATGTGTCAAAGTCACGGCCCGGGGGCCGGATCCGGCCCTCCAGGTAATTCTATCCGGCCCTCCAGATCATTTTATTTTATTGTAATTAATGACCCGATGTTATCTTGAGCTCATTTCTAACTTGTATAATTTTGACAAAATATATTTTTATGGAGAGTAAAATATTGAAAGTTATTTAAGGTTTAAGTTGATTTATTCTAGAATAATATTCCTGCCTTTTTATTATTCACAATTATGTTAAAAAGTTATGGTTTTAAAGTTTTAGAAATTGGCATTCTGACAGCTTTTTGGACTATTTTGGCATTTACTAAGAAATTTTAGACTATTTTGGAGTTTAGCTAACATTTCAGCCACATGCTAGCTGTTTTGGCTAATTTAGGCATTTTTTTTGTTTTTTTAGACTGTTTTGGGGTTAAGCTGTTATTATTTTTTTTGCTACATGCTAACTGTTTGGCTAATTTAGACATTTTTTTTTGGCTTTTTAGGCTGTTTTGGAGTTAAGATATTTTTTCAGCTAAATGCTAGCTGTCTTGGCTAACCTAAGTTTTTTTTTCTTTTCATTTTTTTGCAAATTTCATT
>NC_050516.1:33226207-33254374 GCF_002922805.2 Oryzias melastigma
TTATTATTCATAATTATGTTAAAAAGTTATGGTTTTAAAGTTTTAGAAATTGGCATTCTGACAGCTTTTTGGACTATTTTGGCATTTACTAAGAAATTTTAGACTATTTTGGAGTTTAGCTAACATTTCAGCCACATGCTAGCTGTTTTGGCTAATTTAGGCATTTTTTTTGTTTTTTTAGACTGTTTTGGGGTTAAGCTATTATTATTTTTTTGCTACATGCTAACTGTTTGGCTAATTTAGATATTTATTTTGGCTTTTTAGGCTGTTTTGGAGTTAAGATATTTTTTCAGCTAAATGCTAGCTGTCTTGGCTAACCTAAGTTTTTTTTTCTTTTCATTTTTTTGCAAATTTCATTTCACTGATATTTTCGCTGGCTGTCAGCTTCAGTGATTTGAGCTGTCAGCTTCAGCATTTTCAGTTATCAATTTCAGCATCATCACCTATCACTAGCATCTTTAGCAGCCATATCTAGTTCATAATTATGTTAAACAGTTTTAAAGTTTTAAATTTTGTTAAGTAAATGTTGATCCTGTTCGGCCCACGACCTAAGGTGTGCTTTGGATTTTGGCCCCTGTGTGGTTGTCACGTTTAAGCAGAGATAATCTCCACCCGGGCCAAACATGTTAACTCCACCCGGGCCGGACATCCCCATGAAAAAACAAACACCCACCTCACCTCATTCACCACTGAAAAGAGCTTTCACACCTGCATCTCTGTTTGATCTGATTCCACTTCAGCTCCAGAATACAAACCAAAGACACAACCGGTATGGACTAAATGAATTTATGGACTATAAGAATTTGTTGTTTTATGTTGATTGCTTTACTTGTTAGTCCTGAGTTAAACCTAAGAGTATTTTGACATTTGTTTGACATGCTGAGTTTGCTGAAATGTTTGATTGAGATATCAACTTCTTTCTTTTAAGGTTTTCAACCTATCATTTATCAATCGTCATCTGCCAAAATAAACAGAAAGAAAAGCAAAATGATTGAATGATTGAGTTGATTCCATGTCCTTTGGAAAACAAAGCCAATCGAGTCAGGCAGGAGCTGGAGGAGACCAAAGGACTCGACAGTGGTTGATTTTGGCCCCTGTGGTTGAGTTTGACCTCTGTGTGGTTGAATTTGGCCCCTGTGTGGTTGAATTTGGCCCCTGTGTGGTTGAATTTGGCCCCTGTGTGGTTGAATTTGGCCCCTGTGTGGTTGAGTTTGGCCCCTGTGTGGTTGAGTTTGGCCCCTGTGTGGTTGAGTTTGGCCCCTGTGGTTGATTTTGGCCCCTGTGGTTGAGTTTGGCCCCCTGCTGTAGATGATGCTGATGAATTAGCGTTCCTCTCACCTTGGCTTTGACGGCAGCAGCTGCTAACGCAGAGGCGGCAGCAGTCGCCAGGTTTCCTTCTCCTACGTCCCGTTCCACTTTTGCCTTTCTTTCTCCTTCACTCTCTCCTTCTCTTTGAGCCTCTTCTGTTTCCTCTTTTCTGTCTTTTTCCTTTTCGCCGTTCCCTGGAAGAAAAACAAATGTTTTTATTTTTTAACTTGAAAAACGTTTCTACATCTCTGAAGAAATCCTTTCCCACCGATGTCCGTCTCGGTCTTGTCTCCTTCCCTTTCTCCTTCAGCTTCTCTTCCTTTCTCCTCCTCCTTCTTCTCGTTCTCTGCATGCTTCTCCTCCTCCGCCATCGCTCCTTCTTTGCTGTCCTGTGATGAGAAGAAACCCAGATTAAGACAAACCTCCTCAAATGTTCCTGAAACATGCGACATACTTTGGCCTCTTTCTTCTCTTCGCTCGACTGGTTGTCGTTTTTGTTTTCATCGCTGCTTTCTTCTGAGGAGAAGTCCAGCAGTTAAACATGGTGTGTTCAGTGTTTCTGGAGTCTGAATCCAGCAGATCGGATCCTACCGGGCCGCTCTCCTTCCTCCAAGCCGGTTCCTGCGATGCCGCTGCCCTCCAACCCGTAGAGCGGATCCTGTCGGCCGCTGACCCTCGCCGCCTCCTCCACCCGCCGCACATGAGCCTCGACGAGCGCCGCGGGGACTTCCTCCTTCATACGGGAGAATTCCTCTGAAAGGGAGAAAGTTCATGGAGTTCATGACAAGCAGGAACGATTTGATCCTTAGTTTAGGATTTACAGCCGAGTATTAGGGCCACCAAAAAAACCAAACAAAAGTAATGTTACGAGTCTTTTTCTTGTTCGTTTATAACTTTGAATCATGTAAATTTACTAGTTTTATGCTTTATCTTTGTAAATAAAACGTTATTTTTTTTCATAAATTTACTTGTTTTATTCTCATAAATTATTGAGGGGTTTTTTCATAAATTTACAACTTTAAATTTTTGAGTTTAATACTCGTAAATTAACATATTTTTTCTTATGAATTTACTGGTTTGATTCTCTTAAAGTAATTAGTTTTTCTGAAAAATTTACTTTTTTTTCACATGACATAATGAGTTTTTTTGTAAATTTACAATTTTAAATCTTGTAAATTTATGACTTCAAACCTCTTAAGTTTATGAGTTTTTTTCTCATAAATTTACGTTCTTTCTCATAAATGTATAACTTTAAATCTCGTAAATTTACTAGTTTTACAATCACAGATTAATGATTTTTTTAAAATTAAATGTTCTAGTCTTCTTTTTAACATAAAATAATGAGTTTTTTTTCTCGTAAATTTAAAACTTTATATATGGTAAATTACCAAGTTTTTTTTCGTAAATTTATGACTGTAAATCTTGTAAACTTACTAAGTAGTTTTTTTCTCTTAAATTTATGATTTTGTTTCATAAATTTGCTAGTTTTTTTTCATGTAAAATAAAAAGTTTTTTCTGTGAATTTACAACTTTAAGTCCCATAAATTTATAACTTTACATCTAGTAAATTTACAAGTTTTAATTTTATTTTTGTAAATTAATGAGGTTTTTTCATGTAAAATATTTGTTTTGCAAATTTAAATGTTTATAACTTTAAATCCTGTAAATTTACTAGTTTTAGCTCGTAAATAATTTAGTTTTTTTTCATAAATTTACTATTTTTGTTTCTTGTAAAATAATGAGTTTTTTTTCTTGTAAATTTACAATTTTTTTTTCTGAAAATGTAGAACTTTAAATCTGGTAAATGTACTCGTTTTTGGAGAAGACGACTAGAAGACTATCAGACAAGCGTCTGCAGAAATGATGCGTCACCGAGAGCAGACTTGGCGGCAGCGGACGCCACACGCGGGTCGACCACCGAGGCGAGGAAGGCCACGGTGCTCATGACGGGGTTTCCGGCTTGGCTGAAGGGCACCGGCTGGTAGGCCAGGGGGCCCATGGAGGAGGAGCCGTCCTCCAGGTACGGGTCTTCAATGGGCAACCGCAGGAAGTGCAGAATGCACTCGTCCTGCGTACGGCTGCCCACGTGTTCAGACACTTTGTTCCAGTCGTCCTTGTACATCTCCAGACCCTGACAGAGAGGAGGACACGGTTTACTGTTTTACTAGGACATGTTTCACATTTTAAATGAGAGAAACAGGAAGTCAACAACTGATCCAGACCTCTAGGAGGAGCAGCGTTTCCTGTTCTGTCCACTCCCTCATGGAACTGGCTGCACTCTTGCTCTGCACACAAACATTCGTTGTCAAAACGGATCCATAAAATGGGTTGATTAACAAAGCAGGGATCCATGGGGGTCGCAGGAGCTGCTTTGTACCTTTGCAGAGCCGGTCTTCTTGCTGTACATGTCCGTCCGCAGCCCAAAGTTCTGCAGGTCTGTCGGCTTCTCCTTCATCTTATCAGGGAAGGACATCATCGGCTGGGAGGCGGGAGTCTGCAGGAAAAGGGGGTCAATCACAGCCAGATTCATCTGCAGGAGCATCTCGGAGCGGGAACTCACCTGGGACGTCTTGGGCTGCAGGGGGACTAAACTGGAGGGCGTGTCCGCCAGGACGTGGAAGTGAGAGGTGGGCGGGGGGCCCATCGGCGTGGGCCGACTCTCAGAGTCCACCTGGTAGTTGATCAGCCCCCATTGTTCCAAAAAGGCGTGGACTCTGTGGAGCAAAACCACCGAGAGGTTCTGAGGTTCAGCTGGATGAGAGACGAAATGTAAACAGACCCCCCCACCACCGCCGCCGCCGCCGCCGCCGCCACCGCCGCCACCGCCGCCACCGCCTCATGATGGCACACACAATCCCGCCAAATCGTTTTTTGATCGTAAAAATAAAAAAAAAGTTTCTTTTTTGTAAATTTCAACTTTAAATCTTCTAAATTTAATCTAATAAGTTTTTTTCTCATAAATTAACATGTTTTCATATTGTAAATTTAAGAGTTTAGACCTTGTAAAGAAAAAAATTTTAACTTTACTATTTTTTTCTCGTAATCGTATAACCTTTAATCTCATAAATGTACTCGTTTTTTTCTTGTAAGTTTACATTTTTTTTTCAGAAATTAATGCGTTTTTTCATTAAAAGTACAACTTTAAATCTTGTATCTTTTTTACTTCAAATCTCGTAATTTAACAAGTTTTTTTCTTTTAGACTTCGGACTTTAAATCTAGTAAATGTAAGAGCTTTTTTCTCATAAATTTACTAGTTTTATCCTCGTAAATCAGTGAGTTTCTTTGGTAAATTTACATTTTTTTTCCTCGTAAATTAATATTTTTGGGTAAATTTACTAGTTTTTTTTCTGGTAAATTTACAACTTTAAATCTCGTATATTTACGAGTTTTAGTCTCGTAAATTAATTAGGTTTTTTTGCTAAATTTACTAGAATTTTTTTCATGTACAATTTTATAGTTTTATGTATTTACTATTTTACATTTAGTAAAATGTACAAGTTTTTTTTGTAAATTTTCTAAATCTTGTCAATTTAAGTCTTTCTCTTCTAAATTAATCATTTTTTTTCTCTTAAATTTTTAACTTTAAATCTCGTAAATTTGCTATTTTTTCTCTAAATTAATACACTTTTTTGGAAATTTACAACTTTAAAATTAGTAAAGTTACGAGTTTTTTTCTTGTATATTTGCAACTCTAAATCTAGTAAATTAATCATTTTTTAAAGTAATTTTTTTACATTAAACCTTGTAATTGTAAGAGTGCTTTTCTCATAAATTTATAACTATTTTTTCCTTTAAATGTCATAAATTACCAGTTGTATTCTCGTCAAAGCCACGGACTCTGTAGAACAAAAACACAAAGAGGTTCTGACGGTCTGCTGGTTCAGACAAACGTGAGCAGATCTCCTCCTACCTCATGATGGCGCACACATCTCCCGCCAAATTCCTCCGGCAGGCGGTGGAGGTCAGATACTCCTGAGGGTTCAGTCTGTAGGTGTCGATCATGAAGTTCCTGTACGCCAGATATCTGACAGAACCAGATCCAGGAGGAAATGATCACTCAGAACCACACAGCGGGTCAGTACTTTGTATCTGTGCAGGACTTACATCTCAGGAGTTTTGGATTTGTTCTTCCCATTGAAGAACTCGGGGAGGGCTCTGCGCTCAATGGCATGGACGCTGCAGCAGAGAGAGGACGTTAATGTCAGGATTAAAACACTCAGCACCGGATCAGAAATGTGGTTACGTGATTCCTGTTACAAGATTATATAAATACTGAAAATGATCTTGAGGATCAATGAAAAAAAAAAGTTTATTTTTAGAGCAATAACAGCTTGGCACTCTTTACTTTAATGTAAAATATTCAAATTATGTCTTTATAACAACTGAGGTGACATTTATATGTTTTAAATGAGGAGTACCATGGAGTAAAAGTTAAATGAGATACAAACTTTGATTGTGTAATTGATTTAAAGCGTAAAGGTTTGGGGTGCAGAAACACGTCTATGATATTTAAAATATGTATTTTAAGTGTTTACATATGAGATTCCCATAAGACAGCATTGATGTTTTCCTGTTAATGTTGTTGTTGTAGATGTTCCTCATGCAGGACCCCAGGGGTGGGTCCTCCAAACATCTGGTTGGTACCTGTTGTAGTCGAACCAGGCGGCGTAGCTGGGTATGATGATGTGGTGGGTTTGTTCAGTCACGTTGTCCTCGTGTAGATCTGAGCTCTTCACCGGTTCCCCCTTCACACTCGGAGAGCCCTCCTCCTCCTCCTGACGGAAGGAGAACATCTGAGCTCAAACAAACGTCTTTGAGTCCCCGTTCTCAAAGAGGTGGCGCCCACATTACCTTCCCCGTTGTTTCCATGGACTCGTCCTCCTGCTCGTCTGTTCAGTCCAACAGAAGAAGAGTTAGAACGAACAGAACAGTGGTCAGATGAATGATGGTTCCAGACTCACCCATGTCCGTTCCTCCTTTGACTGGAGTGGAATCCGAGTCTTTCTTGGTGTTATCTGAGCAGAAACAAAAGGTCTGCAGTAAGAAAGCTGGAAAAATCCAGAAATCCAAAGACATGATGTGAGCCACCAGACAGTTTCCCTTCAGTTCATGTGTATTTACTGTCAGGTTGAATCTACTAAGAAGGTGAGAATCCTTCATCGTTCATGTTTTACCAACAGTGACTGAATGGATAACAAAGTGTGTTTTTGTCGTTCCATCCCGACTCAAACGAACGGCGATGTAACTGCGTACTTGTCTTTGCTGCGTTTCCATCTTCAGACGGAGGAACAGGTGAGGTTTCGTCCAGGTCCTTCGACAGATCCTCCTGTTCCTCCTCTCGCTGGCCGCGTTTGGACTTGGTGTATGGAGTTGTTGGTCTATCAACACAAGCGTGAAGGACAGAAGGTTTTCTACAGTGAAGAACAGCTAAACTCTGCAGAGTTCAAACTCTTTTTGACACAAGAATATGAGGACAATAAATAAGAAGACAGAGGCTGAAGACCAGCTTTACCAAACTCATTTATTGTCTTCCCCAGACAGCAGGCATGGTGGGCCTAATGTGGTCCCACCTGTTTGACCACTTTAGCTTAAGTGGACACTCAGTGGGTTGACTCGCTACACTAGCCAGCCACCTGATGGACAATGGAGCTACAGTAGAGCTCGCTAGCTCGATAGCTTGTGCTACAGTGGAACTTGCTAGTTCAGTACAGTGGAGAATGCTAACTCGATCCACTGTAGCTCGCTAACTCGATCCATTGTAGCTCGCTAACTCGATACACTGTAGCTCACTAACTCGATACACTGTAGCTCGCTAACTCGATCCACTGTAGCTCCCTAACTCGATACACTGTAGCTCACTAACTCGATACACTGTAGCTCGCTAACTCGATCCATTGTAGCTCGCTAACTCGATACACTGTAGCTCACTAACTCGATACACTGTAGCTCGCTAACTCGATACAGTGTAGCTCGCTAACTCGATCCATTGTAGCTCGCTAACTCGATCCACTGTAGCTCACTAGCTCGCTACAGTAGAGCACGCTATCATGCTACCCCGTCCACCAGGAGGCTGGTAAGCGTAGCGATCCAACCCGCTGAGTGACCACTTAAGCTAATGTGGCTAAACACAGGTGGGTTACCCACAGAAACTACCCACAAACCCACATTTTCTGCCCACTTTTAAACCATTTGGCCCACTTGGCTGTGCTGGCCGGGTCCTTGTTCTGAAGAAACCTCCTAATTTCAGAGGGAAGTGGGTTCGTGTGTCTGCAGATGTGTGCGTACCCTTTCTTGGTGTTCTTCTTTTTGCTCTCCTGGGGTGGAGGGGTGGGGGACGGCGACGGCGAGCGTTTCCTCTTCTTGGCGCTGCTCGGTTTCTTGTCTCTGCGCTCATCAGGCGTGGTGACCTCATCCGTCAGGGTCTTGGCAGAGATCCTCTTCCTCTTAGGACAGCTCTCTCCCACCTCATAGTCCTCCTCATTCATCCACTCGTTGTACTGGTCCAAATCTAAAATCCACTTTGCGTGGACCTGACAAACAGGAAGTGGAGGTACTGTCAGCGTGCACCTGAAGGCAACACAGCCGTCACACTGTTACATAAACTCCTCATTATAACTGAGCTGTCGAAGGACACTAAATTAAGGGAAACATAAGAACTTGTTTCCGTTTATTCCTGCAGATTAAAAAAAGCTACAAATGTTGAGATTGAAAAATACAAGAAAAAAAGACAATGACACAACAGATGAACTTTCTACGTCACTTCTTCTAATTCTAAAGTAAAACACAATCTTTAGTTTTAATATCTGTCCAAACAAGTTTACAAGAACTCTGCTTGGACTTACAGTTCGGAGTGTGACTGTTTAAGGTTGTGGACAGATGTCAGCTATACAGACGACCAGTTCTAACAGGTGACATTAATACAGGTGAAGAGTGGAGGACAGAAGAGCTTCTTAAAGAAGTTACAGGTCTGTGAGGAACAGAGTCCTGGATGGTTTGTAGGAGATAAATCTTTATTTTACAGAGCATTCACCAAATATGTCATTAAATATCAAACAATGGGATTTCCTGGATTATTTTTTCCATTCTGTCTTTCAGAGTCGAAGTGAACCTATGATGAAGATTACAGACCAAACTAAACACCTTGATGTCTTCATCCTGAGGAAACATGATCACCATGAATGGAAGGAAGTTGGAACCAAAAATGTTGTTCTTTATATTATAGTTATAAGAAGGTATAAACAATGTGACGAAGATGATGTCATTTCCAAAAACACTTTACACCCTCCACAAATCAAGACTAGATGTATACCATGACCTGGGATAATGCTAATGAGAAAAAGAAAGCTGAATTTGGCCGCTGAAGATGCTAGAGCTGATAGTTGAAGTTGCTGAAATTGATAGCTAAAAATCTGAAGCTGATAAAAACTGAAAAAGCTGAAGCTGATAGCCAGATAAATATAAGCTTTATTCAAAACGTGCCTAAAAAAACTGAAAAAAGCCAAAATTAGAAAAACGGCTAGCATATAGCTGAAATATTTGCTAAAACCCTAAAAACCTCAGTAAAAAAATCTTAAAAAAGCCTAAGTTAGCCAAAACAGCTAGCATGTAGCTGAAATATTAGCTAAACTCATAAAAAGCCTAAAAAACAGAAAAAAGCTGATAACTGAAAACGCTGAAGCTGATAGCCAGATAAATATTAGCTTTATTCGAAACTTGCTTAAAAAACTGAAAAAAGCCCAAATTAGCAAAAACAGCTAGCATGTAGCTGAAATATATGCTAACCTCCAAACAGCCTAAACAACCTCAGTAAATGCCAAACAGTCCAAAAAGCTAGCGTGATGCGATTGTAACAGCTGAACGTCCAAAATAGCTCAAAAACTCCAGTAGCCAAAACAGCTAACACAGCTATGATATTAGCAGCTAAAATATGAATCCCAACTTAGTTTTAAATGCTCCACAGCTTTCACACAATTAGAAGGACACGAAGAGCTAAAAGAAGGCTGAAATACCTTCCTGGGCTTCTCTGGACTCGGAGGATCCTCGACTGCAGCCTCGACTTCACTGGCAGGAATCCAGGTGTCATAACTGCAGTGAGAGGAGGAAACATTAAGACCCAGAAGAAGGTTTCCTCTGATGTCCAGAAAGTTAAATAAGTAACTATGACTTTCTGTACAAAACAAACTGCAATTATTACAAAATCAGATCAATGAGTTAAACTAAATGTGATCGTTTTGTGTCATTTTTTATGCAGTTAATGAGCTTCACAACTGAGACTTATGCCAGTAATAACTTAAAATGCATTAATGAGGAAATTGTTTGATGATATTAGAGGTGTTGCATTACTACGGGTGAGCAGTTACATAGATAATCGTCAGCAGTATGTGGGATATGCAGGACATTTATCAAAACACCAAAAAATACATTGCAGTATTCCACAGGGCTCCGTACTGGGACCATTTTTTATTTTTAAATTTTATACATATGTGATCTTTGTGATGTGTCAAATATATTAGTATTTGCTCTGTTTGCAGATGACACAATGCTTTTGTTCTGGGAAAACATGAGTACATTGGTTTATTAAAGAAGAAAAGACTTTACTCCACAAATGGTTCAACAGAAACAAACTCTCTATTTAAAAAAAACGTTTATGTCGTTTAGTTCCAAAAATCAAACATTAAAATGAAGTGGAATGGTGTTAATATAGAAAGAGTTCATGAATTTAGATTTTTCTTCTGGATTATTGTCTGTGAAAATTTAAAATGGAACCAACGTATTGCTTACATTTATTTAAAAAAAAGTAAAAATCTTACAATTTTCAACAAAGTTCAATATTTTTTAAATTACCAAGCTAAGTATAATTTACATTTCTCCTTGATTTTACTGTACTTTTAATTTTGTCAGGAAGTCTGGGGTAATTCTTGTGAACCAAACCTAAAATATTTAATAATTAAAAAAATAAATCAGTATGGATAAAGCGTAAGACTCCCTCCAAACTGTTTCTGAAGTCAAGAATACTCAAATTTAAATATATATGTTCTTTACAGACGATGCTGGTAATGTATAAGTCCAAAAATGTTATTTTGTAGGGATGGGTTAATAAAATTGATTAATGAATTTAAACTTAACAGATCAATAATCGATTCATAAAAAATATAAATCGATTTAGCACATAAAGCTAGCTTGATGCTAACGTTTAATGGAATTTCCCATAGGGCCGCTAATGCTAACGCTCAGTGGACCTAAACATACATTCTGACTAAATGAACATTTTTATAAACTCACATACATGAATTTTACAAACTCTTTAAAGGAAATATTTTTAAAGTAACCATTTGTGGGCAAAAACAGTTTTTTTCTCATTCTTTCTTCTTCTAGAATAAGGTGTAGTCCTATATAGTGATCGCCACCTAGTGGTCAAACTGAAACGTCCTCCAGGAGGACAAATGTGTGTAAATGTGTAAACTCAAAATGGAATAAAATTGAGGAATTGAAAAAAATCTAAATTGAATCAAATAATTTCTGTAAATTATAATCGATACTCAGCCCTATTCGTTTGCCATGTGGTTTACTAAATATTTTGTTATAAATAAAAAAATGATGACTTTAAAGTACCTAAAGTAAAAACTACACTTAAACAAATGGCAAAAAATTCTAAATTCAAAATGGAATTTGTTGGATAATGACCCATAAAAGTGTTAACAAATTGTTTGTTTTTTAGTTTAAATGTAAAATCAAAATGATTGACTTCTACACAGAATGATGTACAGTAAATATAGTATTCCAGATTGTATTATTGTTACTAATATGGATTTCCATTTTTTGTTTTGATTGTACCCACTGATTTAGTCATTTATTTATACGAAATAATCAGAATGTGGTCAGACTTGCTCTTCATCCTGTTCTTTATTGTTTGGACAAAATAACAATAAACAAACAAATAAACATCCTCGAGGTCGTGCGTCTCTGAAGGCTCACGAGCATCAACAGAAAACAAACCTGTCTGGAAAGTATCCCCAGTGGAGGAGGACTTGTTTATCTCTCTTCATCACAGGACGAACCCACTCCTCTGGAAACAACCAGGTTCAGTTAGCATAGAGCGTTAGGAGAAAAACACAGGACGTTCCAAGACTTCACCTTCCTCCAGGCTGGCCGGGATAGGAACCACCACATGAGAGCTGGAGGATTTGTCCTCTGTCACTGAGCCCTGAGAACCAGGAAAACACAGTTTAAATCATCTCAAGTATCAGAACGTCATCCTTACAGAGCTAAAAATAAATGTTTGAGATGTGCGGGATGACAGACACACCTGATGCCTTTTGATGATGTCTTTCAGCTTCCCTAGTAGCTTTGGGTCTATGTCAGAGCTCAGGTAGATGACCGGCCGGGACAGACAGTTGTTCTACAGGGAATGTAACAAAAATAGTTAAAAAAACACGACTATGAACATACAAATGATTCTGTGCATGTCATGTTATCCTCTCAACAAAACATCTCTGCTTCTTAAATCAACTAAAGACATTTCCACAAGAATTTCTCATTAAATTCCCACTCCGATCATCTTTTGATCCAATTTAAAATAATTCCCAGAGTTCTTTTAATTATGATTATGCAGTTTTTTTTTTTTAACAAAATAAAATAAAACCTGTGATTCATAAGAAATTCTCATCTGAATTGTGAGTGGAACTGTTGGTGTGGAGTAAGCCTGCTCCGACTTCCCATCATCCCTTTGTTTACACTCTCCCCAGCCCCTCCCACCTCCAAGCTAACATTAGTGATGCAACAGAGTCGGTGAGGAATATCAGAGCTATCTAGTTATTCCAGCTCAGACGAGGAAAACAAAGACGTTCACGGATCTATTGGTCTGTAAGTGGATGATCAGAATGGAGCGGAGCTGGGGACGTAGTTTCTACATCAACAATCCGATCTTTTGTCAACAGCATTTTTTCATCTGCTCCTGATTCACAAATATCTGAATAAAGAAATAATCAGAAGTGCCGTTTTAATCTTCATTTTCTTCATGTATGTCGTCTCTCGGCCAGAAAGGCCAAGTGGGTCCAGATACTTTCAAAGTGGCAGAAAATGTGGCCCTGATTGGGTTTGGACATTGGCTTAAGTGGGGACTCAATGGGTTGGCTCGCTACGCTAGCCAGCGCCCAGTGGACTACAGAGCTCGCTAGCTCCATACAGAGGAGCTCACTAGCATACCATAGTGGAGCTAGCTAGTGAGCTACAGAGCTGTTTGCTAGCTCAATACAGTGGAGCTTACTAGCTCGTGACAGAGGAGCTTGCTAGCATTCTCCAGCAGAGCTTGCTAGCTCGATACAGACGTGCTTGCTAGCATACTACTCAGGAGCTTGCTAGCTTGCTTCAAAGGAGCTCACTAACTCGCTACAGATGAGCTTGCTAGCTTGTTTTAGATGAGCTCACTAACATGCTAAAGTGGAGCTCATTAGCTCGCTACAAAGAAGCTTGCTAGCTCGACACAGAGGAGCTCACTAGCATACTACCGCAGTGCTCGCTAGCTCGCTAAAGAGGATCTCAATAGCATAATACAGCAGCTTGCTAGCATACTACAGTGGAGCTTGCTAGCTCGCTACAGACGAGTCTGCTAGCTAAATACAGCGGAGATAGCTAACTTTAGATAGCTAACTCACAATTTAACTGTTACTGACAGTTACAATAAAGCTTTTGAATCTTGAAACTTGCTACAGCAGAGCTCACTAGCTCGATACAGAGGAGCTAGCTAGCTCGCTGTAAAAAAATTGCTAGCACGCTACGCTGTCCATCAGGTGGCTGATTAATGTAGCGAGCTAACTCAGTGAGTTAAGCCAAAGTGGGCAAACAGAGGTGTGGACACCACAGAAACCACAGAAACACAATCAGACCCACATTTTCTGCCCACTTTGAAACCATAAGGAGCCACTTGGTCTTACTGGCTGAGCTAATATCAGAAAAATGCCATAAGAACATGTTAAAAACACCATTTCATCAGAGTGGGTCTTTAAAGATTAAAAAAACTAATTCTGCAAATATTCACAAATTCAACAAAATACCAAACAAATATCATTAAATCTTTATAATGTAAGGCTTATTCAGACAACAAAGGTAGATCTTCTCTAAATATAGACATACATAAATAGTTTTCTTCAAACTGAAATAAATCCTTAAATCCAAATGAACATATAACCTAATTTTTAAAGCCACACGATTGACAGTTTTATAACTGAGAGACTCAACAATATAAGGAAATAGTCAGTTCTATAAAAGGTGATTCTTGGTCGAGAATGATTGCTGGACCAAACTCACCTGCACCAGAGATTTCTCAATTGTCATAAACATCTCAACATTCCGGTCCATCCTGGACGGATTCTGGAAGTCAAACCTGCGCCTACCAGGAAATCAGACTGGAGTTACACACGAAACAGGAACCCAGCCAAAACCCACGTTTGGTTCTTCACAGAAAAGCCTCAGAAGATCAGCTAGAAGGAAACCCCTACCATCCCTGATCGCTCTTGAACTTGTAGGCTGCAGCCAGGATGTGGCACAGAGCCCCCCCGGACTTAAAGTCCAGAAAACATTTCATCTGCAGAGAGAAGAAAAAATAAAAACCATAATGTTGGTCACAGAGGACAGAAACGGAGGATCGTTCAATTAAAGACGGTAAATACCGGCAGCTTGGTGAGGGGGGGGTTGCTGACATGTCTGCCGAACACCTCCTCCTGGAACTGCAGCAGCTGGACCACCAGGCTGGACAGAGACTTGTTGGTGGGGGGCTCCGCCTGGATGTACTGAACACACAAGATCACACCAGGAAACATGAAAACTGGGGCTGCCACGATTGGTCGACGAATCGGCGACTAATTGATTATTAAAATACGACTAATTTAATAGTCGATTAGTCGTTACTTTATATTATTTGGAGTCACAGTGTAGAAAAGTTGGACGTTATAATGACATTCTGCAAGATTTATGGACTATTTTGACATTTATTAAGGTTTTTTAGGCTGTTTTGGAGTTTAGCTAATATTTCAGCTACATGCTAGCTGTTTTGGCTAATTTAAACTTCTTTTTTTAGTTTTTTAAGCTGTTTTGGAATTTAGCTGATATTGCAGAGACATGCTAGCTGTTTTGACTGATTTGGGATTTTTTGAGTTTTTTAGGCTTTTTAGAAGTTTCGCTAATATTTCAGCTACATGCTAGCTGTTTTGGCTAATTTAGTTTTTTTTATTTTTAGGATATTTTCGAGTTTAACTAATATTTCAGTTACACTGCTTTAGCTAATGTAGGATTTTTTTTTTAGGATATTTTCGAGTTTAACTAATATTTCAGCTACATGCTAGCTGCTTTAGATAATGTAGGATTTTTTTAGGATATTTTCGAGTTTAACTAATATTTCAGCTACATGCTAGCTGCTTTAGCTAATGTAGGATTTTTTTAGGATATTTTCGAGTTTAACTAATATTTCAGTTACATGCTAGCTGCTTTAGCTAATGTAAGATTTTTTTTTAGGATATTTTCGAGTTTAACTAATATTTCAGTTACATATAGCTGCTTTAGCTAATGTAGGATTTTTTTAGGATATTTTCGAGTTTAACTAATATTTCAGTTACATGCTAGCTGTTTTGGCTAATTTAAGCATTTTTTTAAAGCTTTTGGGCTGTTTTCGGGTTTAGCTAATATTTTTGCGACATGCTAGCTGTTTTGGCTAACTTAGACTTTTTTAGGGAAATTTGGCATTTAACTGAAATTTTAGCTGGCTATCAGCTTCAGCAATTTCAGGCATCAATTTCAGCATCTTCAGCTATCGTCATTAGCATCTTCGGCTGCCAAATTCAGCTTACAGGATTCACATCTAGTTTTTCCATCCATCCATTTTCTTGACCGCTTTGTCCCTTTCGGGGTCGCGGGGTGCCGGAGCCTAACCCGGCTACTGAAGGGCGAAGGCGGGGTACACCCTGGACAGGTCGCCAGTCCGTCGCAGGGCCTCAATCACACACCCAGTCACTCACACATTCACACCTAGGGGCAATTTAGAGTCACCAATCAACCTATAAAGCATGTTTTCGGACGGTGGGAGGAAGCCGGAGAAAACCCACGCATGCACGGGGAGAACATGCAAACCCCACACAGAAAGGTCCCAGCTGGGATTCGAACCGGGGCCTTCTCGCTGTGAGGCAAGAGCGCTAACCACTGCGCCACCGTGCAGCCCTACATCTAGTTTTTAGTTAGCTTAAAGCTGATGATGGTTAAGATATTTGTTTTACATCCATTTTGCCCATGACCTGATTAGTCAACTAATCAGAAAAAATAATCGGTGATTAGTCGCCTAATAGTAAATTGTGTCAGCATTATGAAAACACAGCAGTTCTGGTGGACACAGTTCTATGGCAGATGTGTGGCGTTCAGGTAAACTCTGAAAATGTGAGTGCTTTTATTTTATTTAATGATAAAAAGCTCTCACTAAAACCACAAATCATTCAGATTTTTTAAAAATAAATATTTGACGATTGCTCCTTCATTCAGAGCTGCTTGAGGCCTGCTGCTGCTAGTCCACACCGACGTGCCTCAGAGCAACATCTGGATCTGCGCTGCTTCACTGTTAGCCCATCAGCTAACTAGCTAGCTAGCAGGCTAAAGTCATGTCTTTTCTTTTATATATAAATAATTCCATCCACCGCGCAAACATGCTGCTTTTGTGCTCGTTTATCTACATCCACATGGATCAGCGGCATGCATGGAGCGCGTGCGCGCGGTGCAGCTGTCGGCTCAGCATCCTTTTGTATCCCGGCCCGGGAGAAGCAAACAGCTGGACGCTGAGCGGCAGCAGCAGCAGCAGCAGCAGCAGCACCCTCCCTCCTCTCTTTGTCACTGCCTCTGCCCACTGGGTTAGTGTCCACATCGCAGGGTGAAAAGGAGAACTCTGTGAGCATGCGTACAAATCAAGCCCATAGTACCTTTTTGTAATTCTTCCCCAACCAGACGCGGACATTATCAAACTGAGAAACGGTGTCAGATGCTTCGAAATATTTAACATTCGGGCCGCCGTCTTTCTTCCGCACCGCCATCTTTGCCTGCAGACAACTGTCGGTGTTGCCCGCCCCCCAGTGGACACAGCCCGTTACTGCAGATGCTTTACACGTGTCCTGTAATGACCGTCCGTGTCCAGCAGGGGGCGGAAGAGTGCAGATAATGTTTGGTTCTTTTCATAAATGTACTGTAAAAATATATGTCTGCTAAACGCTTTTATCAGTTTTAATTTCTGAGAAGATTCTATTAAAAAATCTGCAAATTAAAAATCTATTAAAACCTGTATGCTATTTGAAAAGTATGGTTTGGATCATTTGTAAACAGTCTGGCTTTACTTTTTATGTTTAATTTTGACTTTTTATGTTTAATTTGGAATAATTATGATCTTATTTTGTTTTCTCTTTCACCATTTGATTCTCTTTTTTGTTGGCCCTCTTGTTTATTCTGTTCATGTGTCTTGAATTTTGTTCTTAAATAAACAAAGAACCTTATGTCACAACTCCAAAAAAAAAAGCCATAAACACTGTGTATATAATAAATGTTGAAGCTGGTCCTACTAAACTCTTTACATTTTGTACAATTGAAGAGTTTTACAAATGTTTAACATTTATAAAAGCATTTCTCCTTTAGCTTGATAACTTCGGTCACAGATTGGATTTTAACAAAAACAAAATCCCCTCAATTTGCTTATATTAATAAAGACAAAAGCATACAGTTTTTGTTCAACACTTTTATTATTTTAGGGATTTTTTTCCATTCACAAATGTAGTATTTTTTTTAAATAAGCCCCAACCTTTTGTTTTTCAGAAATTTGAATCTTTTATGTCGATCCCTTCAAAGATTAAAAAATGAAAATGCTGTGAAACTTGTAGAAGCCACAAATTTAACTGTAAGGAAAATTGTTTTTTTATTATAGTATTGTTAGTATTGTCATTTTGAGCAGGTAATCAATCACCTGGTGGGTCACACGTTTTGTGGGCGGAGACATTTTTTGTGATTATAACTCACCTGTTGGTTTTGTACCTTTTTTTAAATCACTTTTTTGTTTTTCTTAATGTAAGCCAGAGTCATCCTAAGTGGATTTAATTACCTTTATTTTATTTTAATTTCATTAATTTTAATTTCATTATTTTAATTTTATTTTTCATTCACAAGTTGTTTTTTAATTAAGCCTCAGCCTTTTGGTTTTCAGAAATGATTTGAATTTGTGTCAATCCCTTCAAAGACTAGAAAATTAAAATGCTACAAAACTTTTAAATAGTTTATTCATTTTTATTTATATTTTTGGGCTGTTTTAATACATTACAATTGTTATTTTGTATTATTTTTCAATTATTTTTGTTGCTCAGACTTTCCTGTATGTTATGTGTAAATTGTACGATGCTCTTTGTGGTGTAATTTTCAGTCTGACATGTAAAACTTAGTTTAATTAAAAATTTTTTAAAAAGCCCTCCCAGCCTATGAAGTGTACCAGACAGTTTCCTACTATTTCATTAAATTTAATTGAATGTCTTCACACAAATATTGAACATTTGTTCATGTACTACTCAGCAATATCTCCTGCGTGTGTGCGCTTCTTTATTGTTGGATCTGGTCTTCAGAAAAGTCCTTAACAGTTGCTAGAGTAATTAACATTTCACAGAAGATTGTTGTAATACATACATTTGACACAAATGAACCCCGTACAGCTCTGCGGCCTCTTGCTAAATGCAGTTTGAGATCCGGTTCTATTGGATGCCAATAGTCTTCTGAATGATGTACACAGTTAGCTTCCTGCACATCTTTTAGCAAGTATTGTTATTTTTGTAGAGAAATTCATGTTTACATTTCACAATAACCTTACACTCTGACCAAAACAGAAAACTACGAATAAGGTCATCAAAAAAAAAAAAATAAAAAACTCTGGGTGGGCTGGTTCATGCCTCAAGGGCCAAAGTCCCACCTACATTTGACATTTTAGAATTCAAATCACAAACTGGGGAATTTCATCCCCAACTCAATCCTTAAGGTTCAAATTTATTTACTGCCAATAATCTATACAATACTTTCAGTTAAAGTTCACTACGTTTTTAAATTGCACACAACTTGAGACAAAAACTTACTTTCACTTCTTTTATTGATTACACTTAAACATCCAAGTTTGACAGAAAGCTGAATATGCAGCAGATGTTGATCTTTAAGATCTCTGCTGTTGACCATGGAAGACCTTCTGCTGCTGTTGAGGACCTTGATCTTCAGAGACGTGCTCCTTCAGGTAGTGGATGGACTGGTAGTAGTCCTTACCCTTCTCGTGGTTCTGGCTGAAGGTGGTGTAGGTTCCAGGAGGGTACAGACCATACAGGAGCCTGTAGTCAAAGCCAGGATAAGGAGACCCCCAGAAGCCACCGAGTCCTCGGCCTGGAACCACCACGCTGGTGAAAGCAGCTCCAGGCGGCGCCGCCTCAGCCGGGTAACCGAACTCCTCCGTCTGCTGCTGGTAGTTGCCGAGTTCAGCTTCCTTCACAACGTTGGAAGTTTCTCCAGACTGGAGGACAGGTCCAGGTGGAGGGACCGGTGGCAGGAAGTCACTGGAGCCCACAGGCTGGAGATCAGCTGCTGGCTCAGAGAAAGATGGAGGAGCAACAGCCCACCTGGTTTCTGGACAAATGAGACTCATTAGAGATGGAGGATTCATGGAGAACATTCACAGCAGCTTTAGTTACCTGGCAGAGCAGCTTGAGCAGGACCTGGCTGTGTGGAACCAGCTCCTTCATGGAGCACCATCACAGGGGAACCAGAACCCACCATCACTGGGCCGGTCTGACCAAACTGGGAGAATCCAGGATCCTGCGCCGAGAGCTGAGCGGCCTCAGAGACTCCTACAGGAACAGCATATCCGGTCTGAACGGGGACAGAAAACACGGGGTATTCGGCCCCCTCAGGGTACCCTGACGGGACCATGGGAACACCAGGACTCTGAACAAATACTGGAACCGGCTGAGAGACGGCGCCGGAATGAGGGCGGTACTGCACAGGCGCAGAGCGGCTCGTCTGGGATCCTCTGTGGGACCCAAAGGTGGTTTTTTGGTCACCGCTGCTCTGATCTGTAGATTTAGAGCCTGAAAGCAGAAATTAAAGTTCTGAATATCATCAAAACATATCAGCAGAGACAGAATGAAAGGTCACCTTTAGCAGGAAAACCACGTGACGGCACAACCAGCAGAACAAAGAGGGAAAACCTGAAACATTAACACAAGAAACATTAGAAATCCTTAAAGTAGAATCAGAGCCAACTCAAAGAAGGTCCACATCCCACCCCAGGAAGAGCCTCGCCATCTCCATCATGAAGGCCACAGTACTGAAAGGGTCACAGGTGAAGGTTTATCAATGCGAGCAGAGAGCAGTCCTGACCAATCAGAGCTTAACGAACCAACAACCTTCAGCTGCTGCAGACGAACTCTCAGCTGAACGTGTGTTTATGAGGAACGTTTTTTAACCTAATGCGTTTATCTGTGCAGGTCGGTTGTGGAACCAGTTCTAGAGGGAATTGTTCTCCCGCAGAATCTAAACCACATCATCGTCAAGGCCCGGGGGCCGGATCCGGCCCTCCGGGTAATTCTATTTTATTGTTATTAATGACCCGATGTTATCTTGAGCTCATTTCTAACTTGTATCATTTGGACAAAATATATTTTTATGGAGAGTAAAATATTAAAAGTTATTTAAGGTTTAAGTTGATTTATTCTGGAATAATATTCCTGACTTTTTATTATTCATAATTATGTTAAGGCCAGTTACGGTTTTAAAGTTCTAAAAATTGGCATTCTGCTAACTTTTTGGACTATTTTGGCATTTATTAAGATTTTTGGGCTATTTTGGTGTTTAGCTAATATTTCAGCTACTTGCTAGATGTTTTTTTTTTTTTTTTTTGCTTTAGCTTTTGGCGTTTAGCTGTCTATCAGCATCAGTGTTTTTATCTATCAATTTCTGCATCTTCAGTGGCCAAATTCAGCTTCCAGCATTCACACTAGAATTATCACAGCTAATGATATATATCTAGTTCAGAATTATGTTAAAAAAATACGGTTTTAAAGTTTTAAAAATGTAGTTTTAAAGTGTTTGATAAATGTTCATCCTGTTCAACCTAATGTGTGTTTTGGATTTTGGACCCCTGTGCGTCTACACTCGTCCTTCGTATTTTCTTTAAAGCTGAAATGGTTTACAAATTATTTTTTTCCAGTGGCTCTCATATGCGGTCAAACCAGGATCAGCTTCAAGTGAACGAAAAACAGATTGAAAACTTGAAAAATAGACTGTAAATTTGAAGAAAAGAGAAATTAAAAAAAAGTTTTGACAATTTGAAATAAAAAATAGAAAACTCAGAAAAAATAGAAAATTAAAAATAATATTGAAAACCTGAAAAAAATCTTGAAAATTAAAAAAAGAAAATGTGAAAAAAAAGTTAAAAAATTGGAAAAATAAAAAACAAAAACTTAAAATGAATCATTCCCCACCCCCATGTAAAATTAGGATCAGTTTGACGGCGTAAACTTAAAAATCAGAATTGAAACTCCAAACTGAGAACTGAAAATGAATTAGGAAAGCAAAAAAAAAGTTGAAAATTCAAAGCAGTTACTGTTACTGATGTTACTAATAGATAAATTATTTTTCAATTGATATTTTCTTCCTTTACAGTTTTAAAATTCAAGTCTTCAGTATTTTGTCATGTTTTCAAGATTAATTTCAAGATTTTTGTATTTCTTTTTTTCCAAATTTTTATAAAAAACATTTTTTTCAAATTTTTATTTTTTTTCTTCCAATTTTCAAGATTTATTTCGAGTTTTCATTTTTTCCCCTCAATTTTCAAAACATTTTTTTCAAAGTTTCATTTTTTCTATTTACAATATCTTGTTTTTTATTTTTTTTCAGTTCTTTTCATGTTTTCAATCCGTTTTTTGTTCACTTTAATCTGATCCTGATTTGACCGAATATAATCGTTTTTTCCATTGCAGAGGAAACACAAAACAAACCGAAAACAGAACGATCACTTCTCAAATCAATCAAAGATAATGACCAGACAAGCATCATGTTGTGGCGTTGTGGCTGTGTTCGCTCTCTTCTGATTGGTCCATTAAAAAATCCTTCATATCTATAATTGAATGTTTTTATTGTTACTGTTTTAATTCAGTTTACTGGTAAACAAAGTGTCAGAAAGATTCGTCACTGTGGCAGCATTTAAAAGAACACAGTAAATCTTATAACTTCTCAGAACATCTTTACAGTGCACCCCCACATATTCGCCTTTCTGTTGTCATGCCATTTCTCCATGCGGGGAAGTAGACTTTCTCCTGAGCGGGATGACTTTCTGTTCGCAGGAGGATGGAGATGTCCTATTTCTGTTGGAGTTTTGACTAATATATAACACCATACAGTCCTGCAGAGAAAAAAACCCACCGAGTTTGGGGGCGTGGTCTGAAGCCCCGTGTCACAGATAACATCACTGGTTGAGTGTGTTGTTAAACATTTTGAAGCTGCAGTGAGCTTGAACAACTCTGTGTTTCCACATGCTGAAGCTCATTAAACTGACGGTGTCGTCCTTCAGCCAGGATGAGATGATTTAAAAACATTTCCTTTGTCGTCTGAAACACACATCAGCACACAAACACCTGCTGGTGTTCAAGGCCTCTTAAAAGAAAAGTTTACCCTTTGTTCTGGTTGGTCAGGTATGAAATCCTGATCATTTAACAAGCTAAAGCAGACAGATGAAGATGTAGAAACAAGACTTTAATGTTCTTTATTCGTTCAGCCGTTCAGGAATCATTCTTTTCTGTTTAACTACAGGAACCAGTTCAGTTAAAGTATAAAGACTCTATGGGGACTGATGATGAATCATTTAAACTCATCGTGTGTGTGTGTGTACGTGGGGGGGGGGGTCTTGATGAGATTGTACATCCTGGTTCTGGCTCGTTAACAGGTTCTTTCTGTGGAGTTAGCGTGTTCTGTTCCTGCATGTGTGTATTAGCATGTAAGAATTATCAAGAAGGGGTTAAAATAAAAGTTATCAGAGCAGGAATGGTTATCAATGGGTCACTCAGTCCAGTTCTCGTTTACAGTCAATGGGTCTGACAGAGTATTTGAAATACTTTGGTTTAAATCATTTGATTGTGTTTTCTCCGATCAGTGAAAGTTTTTCCAAGTTAGCATCTATTTGGGTTGGTATTGTTAGGATTTTCTTATACTCAGTCGTTTTTGGAGCACATTACCATGGATGGAAGGATGGATGGATGGATGGATGGATGGATGGATGGATGGATGGATGGATGGAAGGATGCACGAATGGATGGATGGACAGACAGAAGGATGGACGGATGGATGGATGGACGGATGGATGGATGGATGGATGGGTGGATGGATGGATGGATGGACAGAAGGATGGATGGATGGATGGATGGATGGATGGATGGATGGAAGGATGGATGGATGGATGGACAGAAGGATGGACAGACAGACACACAGATGGACAGACGTTCCTCCACAGAGCTTTGCTGAGTCTGTACTTTTCATACTGAATCATGAACGTCGTATTTCTCGTTTTCTTGACGGCTGCTGGAGGTTTCTCTGAGCTCTGACTTTGTCTCTGACGGAAGATTTCTGTGTTTGCAGTCCAGATGGTTCGGTGTTTGTCGTGACAGCTTCTCCATTCAGCCTCTCCTCCAGGTGACACAAGTGTTGGACGTCACCTTTGCCCTCTCACCCCCCTGAATCTCCTGATATGACAGTCGAGTAAAGCTCACCTTTCAGTGACAACAGCTGCCGGCTCGTGTCCTCGTCCGGTCGAAGACCGTTTGCCCCCCGTCTTCTGTTTTAGTGGCAGCAGTTGGTGTGTGGCCTCTGATTCTGATTCCAACGGGGTGGAACAAAGCTTGGTTTGTTTTCTGGAATAAACTTGTACTTTTTATTGTTTGGTCGATTAGCAAACCTGTTCAGAAACCTGGAAGATTCTGACTCACCAGAGCTCTTTTATCACATGTTACAAACTCAAGCATCTATTTGAGGAACATTTGATTAATAATTAGCATAGTAATATACTATCATAAATATGGAGGTAGTTTATGCAGAAAAACAGTAGAATAGAATGATACAGGCCTTTTTGAGCATTTTTGAGGACATGGTCAACAAAAAACAAAGACAGCAAGATAAATATGTAGTTACATGTGATTTTTCCCAACTCACAGGACATAGTAACATGCACCAAAATGTAATGGTTAAAAAAACAAACAAACAAAGAATAACACCATTACACTTTTTGGATAAATGCCAACAGAAAAAAATAAAACCCAATTTTTCCAGAACTCCTATAAAAACTGACCTCCTTTGCAATTAAATGACCCACTGTAGAAGTGCCTGAGTAAGTGTGCTAATGAGACACTTGAAGCAGACAGGCAAGAAGAAGAAAAAAGTGCATGAAATAAAATTTATACAATCAAAGTTTCATTTTAAAATAGAAATGTAGGAAAATCTGCTTAGAAACAGGATTTAAGGGCACAAGATAAAACAGGCAAGACCAGATCCACATTGGATGATTTGTGTCACAGAATCTGTCACGTAAAAAAACACTTTAAAAAGCTTCTTCCAAAACATTTCAGACTGCAGTTTAGCAGAAAGGGGAGACATGGGAGGAGAACAGATGTGAGCAGGACCGAAGTATTCTGTCCTTGGAGGAGACAGTCCAGTTGTGAAGCTGATTTTTGAACAAACGTGGTTTTGGCACCCCCACAACGATTTTTTATGGCTTTTATATCTTTAAGAGGTGCTGATTCAGAATCCGGCTGACGCCAGCGTGGCACCTTTAAGCATGTTGTGTCATATGCTAATAAAGGTGACCATTACTGAAATCTCATTTTTAGGACATAGCTTGTTACGACTTTTACTTCCACTAGATAGTCAAGTTTTATCGTCTTCTCATGAAATATTCCATTTTATTAAGATCAGCATTTTGAAATTGACTCATCACCCAATCAGTCCATTTTTTCCACCACTAGATGATGTGAATGGTAGCAACTGCTGTCCAAATGATGAAGATAATCCAAGGGTTTGGTCAGGCTAGTGGACAAAGAGCAACTAGGTGATGGACTGGCTGGGTAACTGCAGGTGTGTCAGAAGTTCCCACCTGCAATCATACACACATGTGGAGACAAAACAGAAACCAGCAGAAAGAGACCATGGGACATCGACAGACGAAATAACCAAAAGAAGGAGACATGAGGACAGGGATCTGCCAAACCATAACAGCTGGAGAAGAGATTTAGTCAGACCCCAAAATCAGGAACAAGAGTTTTTGGTGAAGGCGTTTAACAGCATTCCTCATGGCGTTCATGTTGTTCCAGGTAGCCTAGCTGAAGGCTATTCTGTCTCTGTATGACCAGAGGTGGACCTTTGTCCACACACTTAGCAGTAGTTGGACTTGTTTCCAGCTCATGCTGGATTATGGCGGTGCTGTCATAATATTCATGTACAGAATTTCTTGGTCCAGCCAGGACTGAAGGAGATCTGCTTTAGGGACAACAAGCTCCAGCATGCATTGGTTTTGTGGCTGATTGTGATTGGGATGAGGGTCAGCACAAGTCTGAAACTTTGGTTCTCAACCAGAGAAAGGTAATGTGTTCTCTCTGGGTGGGTGGAGAGCTCCTTCTCCAGGTGGAGGAGTTTAAGTATCTTGGTGTCTTGTTCACAAGTGAGGGAATATCAGAGTGTGAAATTAACAACTTTAGAGAAAGTCTAAGGAGCTTGGTCACTCAGGGGTAGCTCAGAATAGAGCTGCTGCTATTCCAGATTGGGAGGAGCCTGCTGAGGTGGCTCCTTCATCTGGTTTGAATGCCTCTCTTGGTAGGTGTTTCAATAAGGTCCCACTGGACAAAGACTCCAGGGGAGACCCAGGATATCCTGGAAGGACTTTGTCTACATCAGCTTTGTGGCGTCACCCTCACAAGCTCTGGGATTGGTCCTGAAATTAATGAAACCTGCAGTCCAAATGGTCTCAAGCCTCCATCTGAGAACCCTTCTGGCCTTTCTGATGCTTGGCGGGCAGGTTAGACCCAGCAGGAACAACATGATGCAGTTCCTTGAAATAGCAAAGGTTTTAATAAACCACAGGTCTAGAAGTAAGATAACTCAAAAACATGGAGTGCTCAATGCTCAAACACCAATTGCAAAAGACACTTCCTCTCCGCTCTTCTAGGCTTGTTACATTAAAAGTGGGGTCATCGGGACCCCACAAGACAGTGCGCTGAACATTTTTTTCAATGATTGTCGGTCTTTACTGGTGTCCAATGACAGACATGAAATCTTGTCCACCTTTTCGAAGGCTAGCACCTCAATGTAAGACTGGGGTCATCTGGACCCCATAAGAGAGCACCAGGGTTAAAAAGTGGGACCTCAAATGGAGGAGGGAATCCAGAAGATGTCACTGCTGACCTGCAAGAACAAAAAACAAAACACAACAACATGGGGCATTTCATAGCATCTCTTTAGGTTAGCTTGGGCAGCACTGTTTTGCTAACTCAATTTCCAAACCTGAAAGCAGAGTTTCTTTCTTTAAGAAGTCACTTGACCTCCCAGGTCATCCAAGACTTTGGCTGTACAGGTACAGATCTGTTTGTAACTCAGCAGACACTGAACACTCAAATTTCCTCATCTCCCAGTTTGTTCTGTCAAAGTAGACTTGCAAATATTGTTATTAGAGGTGGTTTTAACCAATAATCGCAGTATCGTGATATTATCGATATTGTGAGCCATGTATTGTGTACCGTATCACAAAGTACCCAGGGATTCCCAGCCCTAGTCTACACGTGAGTATCCTCTCATTTATGTTTTTACCTCACTCATGTTAGTTTCCTAGTTATAATGTCTGTAAGTATTTCATGACAAAAAATACATAATCATGCATCATTAAAGGACATTCCAAAGAAAACGATGTCTGTGTAAAAACAAAAGATATTTAGTAAAAATAAATATCAGTAAATAATTAAAAACCCGAACAGGAGACGTTTTTCATCTGTGGCACTGTTTTTTCATGCCTCTGACCTTTTACTGATCCTCATTCAGTAAGAGGCTGAAATTAACCTTCATTAACAGAGAAAAGGTGTGTGTCCAAGTGTGCAAGTGTCGCTCTGAGTGTCTGTTCGACATGACCCAGACTAATTTGTGGAAATCCAGAGACAACACTGTGAGAAGAGAATTGCTCCTAGAACTAGTATTCCTTAGACTTTGGTGTGTTTGTATTTGCTCTTGCAAGTGTGTTCACAAATGTGTTACGTTGTGAGTTTGCATCCTTGTGTTTGTGTGGTCTGTCTGGCTGTGCAGGAAGAGAGAGAGAAGCCTATTGATTATTTTAATCCTCCTATTTGTGAGTCTGTGATCCTCTCGGCTGAGCCTTCCACAGGAGGATTGCTAATGGGCCTGAACGCTTCCCTCCTCAGCCCACTCTCCCTGTCCAATTAACTGACACTGGAATCTGCAAGGAGGGTGTGCTAGGACTACAATGAGGGGATGGGAGTTGTTCAGGGGGAGGCAGTGCTACCCCACCAACCTGGTCTGCATTCCACCATCTTTCAAACTGCTCAGAAGAACCCCACCTCAAGCAGAATAGTATTATATCTTCTTATTCTGGAGACATAAAATGTCCATGTTTTCATGTTTTATTCTCTCAGGCTTGCCTTGAAGAGGGTAAAAAAGCTTCATCCTTCACAGAAGTTCATCTGTGCTTTGAACAAATACAGAAAAAAAAATTTAAATCAGTTAAATAATTTATTTAGTTCAGTCTATCCCATTTTTTCTTAAAAACATTTTATTTTAAATGAAAAATTACATTTAAAGTACTCAAAACTTCTGCTAAATTTCATTGAAGACTGAGGCTTGTGTGGTCGGCTTTCATGTATGAGTTTCTCTGTCAGCTTTGTATTCTGATCAGCAGATTCTTTCGTTTCAGCTTGTGCCCAGCAGCCCTTCCATGAAGCTGCCTGCTTAATCCTCAGAATCTGTAGTCTCCCTGAATGCTGTGCGTGGTTCTCCCTCTGTTGTCCCCTGTGATGCTGATTGCAGTGTTTGCTGAGCAGAGTAGATCCTGTAAAGCCTTCACAGGTAGAGATAGCAGCCTCGTCCTCCAGCCTTGTGTGTGGGAGGCCCTCATGTTTCTCTACTTTTTTTTGGATGACTCCATCATTAGTTTGTCCCTGGTGACATCATCCAAGATAGCAAACTTATAGCAGTTCAATGGAAGTTTGTTTTCTTCATTCTGTATCTTGTATCATATTTTACTTTTTATAAACCAATGAATCCTGTGTTGCCTTGAGGTAATTTATAATTTCATTAAATTCATATGTTGATAGAGGTTTATTAAAGATTTTAAGAAAAAAGAAACAAGCAAAAAAAGGTAAAGTTGCCAAAAATAGCAACTTCCGGTTTTCCCATGTAACTTCCGGTTTTCGGTTTCATGTTTTTAGAGCGGGCGAAATCCAGTACGTGGGCTAAGATATCTGTCGCCATCCACACTCAAGCTCTGTCGGGGCAATACTGTAAGTTTATAATTTTGTTTATGTACATTCAGGGAAACATATTTTGGTATTATTTGTATAAGATTATTACGTTAAAGTGTTGATGAAATACTTTTATTTCATCACCATTTTTTTAGAGCGTCTAGTATATTTGTTACAGTTTTCACCATCTGGAGAAGAAATTAAAAGCTCAGAACGTTCCTGGTGGTTCTGGTCTTCTTCAATGGTTAATCTGCATGTTCAAGTGGTAACATAACAAGTCTTATTGAAGACCAAAAGAACTGAACATTGTAGCTAAGT
>NC_050516.1:33254438-33264597 GCF_002922805.2 Oryzias melastigma
TTGGAGTTCACGAACTCAGAGTTCCAACAAAACCTGCTTCTTGAAACGGGCCCCTGGCTTTGAAAGCTAAAAACAAACAAAGATGAAAAATAATTTATTCTTATACCAACTTTAAAAAAATAGATACATATTGTTTCCCTCCTGTTCAAAGATAAAACCCCCTAAAAGCATTTCAGAACCATGTTTGTTTGGATGTTGTTCAAGAGCAATAATATGAAATGGAGTACAATTACATTAAAAAATAAACATCAATCAAAGAGACATCCAAATACGCACACCCTTTGAGATCTATCATTTTGTGCACAACAGTGTGGTTGTTGCCATTTACTTGAGTGAGATTTAGCATTAGGTTTAGATTATTAGTATCACAATTGTTTATAAATCGGTGAATTGATTTATAATCCTATAATCCCATCAGATTACTCTGTCTGATTAAAAATGTTAATTGAATTGGCCTAAAAGTTGTTTTAAAATGAAATAAATTCATAATTGATCTTGGAAAATATTTGGATTGAGGTACAGTAGATTTCTTTTACTATACAGCGTAAAAACAACCATCAAAGCAGACAACACGCACGTAATGCAGCAAAAATGTTCAACCATCATTCCAGTCCAGTGTGTGTCTGAATCTAGCAAAGTCATGTGATCATACAGTGAGAAAGAATGTTCTAATCCTTTGGATTAATCTGATGTGGTAAAACTATGGAAGCGTTTGTGACTCATAACTCAAAATAAAAGTCAATACTGGAAATGCTTTTTCCTTTTCTAAATGTAACTGCATCACTTGTCTTTTAAATGAAATGAAAAAGCAATTCCCCGAATGGATTTTCTTTTTCTTCAACACCGCTCATTGTGTAACTTAATTAAAATGATAAATAAAATGGCATTTTACATTTCATTTTCAAAAAGTTATCTCATAAATTTATACCAAAATGCAATTAGAAAAAACAAATGTAAAAATTAAATGCAGAAACAGAAATGCTTTTTCATTTTCACAATGTAACTGCATTACTTGTCTCTTTAACAAAGTCCTCCAAACTGCGTTTCCATTTTCTTCTTCAATACCGATCATTCTGTGACATAATTAAAGTAACAAAGTCAACCAAGACTGCTTTTCGTTTTCACATCTCGCTGTGCAAAAAGTGTCTCATAAATCAGTTTGAGTTAGCAGTTCTAAGGGGTGGGCCCTGGGTGCACTATTAATTTAAGTTTATTTTTGTCTGGTCTACTTTTTATAAATTAACATTTTTTAGGCCTTTGTTTAAAAATGTTGTAATTCACTGTGGGTGTATACATTCAGTCCTGTAAACATATAAAACAAACTGGACATCTAGATGTTTGAAGTAACATTTTAATTGGAACATATATAAAACTGTACAGGTGAATTTGTATTTACTTTTCATTAATGAAATTCATGCACAAAAAAATCAGAACATGTTTATGTACATTTCAGATCTCTTGTGAGATAAATAAAGAAGCAGATTTTTATTTTTTTAACATTTTGTTTGGTTTTGGTGACAGAAAGTAGTCCTGCTTATATTTATATATATTTATAATTGTTTTCAAGGAGCAAATCAAAGCATACACTATACTTAACAAATACACACACAGTCAGCTTGCAAAGAACAATAAAACAATCATTCCAGATTCCTTTCAAACAAAAGAAACAATCAAACCACACAGCAGATGCTGCATGATACAGAGGTTATGTGAAGCCACTCGTAGGTATCTCTGTGTACAGTGTCAGGATACTTTTCCAACAACAGCACAATACATACAGAATTAATGAGAATATTCACATTTAGGGTTAAGTCGTGCTGCTCAACAGTCGAGTCTGCTGCCACATACTTCAGGTCATGGGGCTTTTCCAGGACGGCGACACCATCTAACCACATAAAAAGGCTTACAGTCATAAACTCTGCATTAACATTCACACGGACTGCCTGAGTTGGATATGGCAAATCCCTGTCAGGATGCCGTTACATCACATGGATAATTGTTTTCACGGAGCTTGTATTCAACAAGGGAGACATAAATAAACAGATTAAATAAGGCACAGAGAAACGATAAGCGTGGCACATCAACAACAGTCACTGGCATTTGTGAATCATTTTACAGTGTGTACGACTACAGTCAAATTAAAGTACTACTTTAACATCTTGGGAAAAGATCTCTAGCACGTTTGTGGAAACTCATTTCTCCAGTGCAACTGAGTCCCTTTTACAGAGCTGAGGACTTGTCTTAAATCTGAATCCAGACTGTGAAGGTACATCACACTGCTACACATTCTCATCCCCAAGTCGTCACATTGACGTTTGGTTAAGGACGCCTCTGTGTCACTTTTTGATGTTCTGAGTGTCACCAACTCATCGTTTTTCGACGTACTGGCTGTTCCTATTAAGTCACAGGTCCCCAACCTCCGGGCCAGGAACCAGAACCGGTTCAGTACCGCATCACATACCGCACTGGTACCCAAACCCAGTACTGGTACCCTAAACCGATACCGGAGATGAACTGAAACCAGATGCAGTTCTGGGTGCGATCTGGATGCGAACCAGTGCTGGGTTAAGGTTATGCCTCATTTCCATTGAGCGGTCCAGACCGGACCGGACCAGACTGGACTGGACTTTTGAGCGTTTCTATTTCAAAATGGACCCATTAAGCAGGACCGACTGGTACCATTCCTGGTCCCCCATTGGTTGTAGGTCCATAGAAAAATGTAATGGACCCGTGAGGGCGGAGCTTCTGTTGTCATACGATGTAACCCATTGATTGGTGAAAGGTTTTACGACGACAGGAAGTGTCGTCCAGCGCTTTTCCCTACTGAAGATCCAAACCAAAAATGAATAATAAATTCTTTGCATACAGGATTTTTCATACCGGAGGTATGGAGACTCTTCAGCCCGTTCACAAAAGATGTTGTCCAGTCCAGTGTTTTTCAACAAGTCTGTACAATGAGAGAAATTATTCAATTTCCCCTCATTGGTCTAAAACACATTTACCACAGGGGTGTCCAAAGTCAGTCCTTGAGGGCCGGCCTGCTGGTTTTCCAGAAATCCTGCCTTATCTGCTGCTGATTACCTGGATCAGGTGTGTTTAGCCAATAAGGAGCTTCAGTGATTGGTTGGTTGGTGAACATGTATGACACCGGCCCTCGAGGACTGAGTTTGGACACCCTTGATATCAAAGATGAGTTGTGTGGTGGAGCTGTGGTTAGTAGTTTCACCTCTGGTTCAAATCCCATCTAAGACCTTTCTGTATGGAGTTTGCATGTTCTCCCAGTGCATGTGTGGGTTTTCTGCAGGCACTCCTACAGCCCAGACATGCTTCAGATGCACTGATTAAACCAGGGGTGGACAAACATTTTGACGCATGGGCCACAAAAGTTTCTAAAGTTTGACAGAAGGGCCAAACCAGGAGCAGATGCTGGAGTGTTTTGGTCATCCACTTCAGTTCAGAGAGAAATAACATGGAATCTGGACAAAAAACAAACAAACTGAGAGAATTTGTTTCTTCTTTATCACACTTTGAATGACTATGTTGTTGATACAGAGTTTCATTGTTTTACATGTTTAGTTAGTGGTGTGCTTTGGGTTTTAATCAATGAAAAAGGTTTTTTTTTTAAATTCGGGTATGGGACATATTGGACATGTGTAGGCCTTCTGTACTACTCTGATTCTTTGTTGTAACAGTATTAGAACTCATCAAATATGTCTCTTGATTTAACTTGCAGTGGACAGGTTTAACTAGTAAACTGTTACTAGAACTAATTATAAAACCGAAATGGACATGACTCAACCAAAAACAAGATTCTAAAGTTAGCATACAGGTTCCTTTAACACAAAGGAAGCCACACAGCAGGCAGGCATACGGTGACACATCACAATAAGTCCCTGGATGACGTCAGCCCCACATTCTTTACAGATCCTTTTATTAATTCAAGTACAAATGTGCTTCAACGCAGAGAGCAGCTACAAATAGATGCGTTTAAAGAGGACATGTTCCAGTTGTCTGTTTTTCTGGGACCCCATTAGAGCAGCTTTAGATGACTCAGTAAGAAAAACAAATCTCCTCCATCTTTGTTTCAAAGTTCACTTTTTAGTTTAAAATTGGGGTTACATTCATGGAACTTGTTTTTTTTTTCCTCTTTCCTGTCAGTCTTACAGTGGACCTTTCTTACAGAGAACTTGTAACAGGTTATTGTTTCATTGCAAAAACAAATGAGCAAAAACCATTCAGATGACAGAGATCTTAAGCTACGTTCACACTGAAAGCGATTCGCGTGTCACAGGCATCCAGTTTCAATGTTAGGTCAATGGTGCAGATGTGATTTTAGGTCCTGCTGCGCGATTTGAGAGTCGGTGTGTCAGTCGGGCAGCAGCACAATCCGAGCGGCTCAGCTCGATTTAGAGCGAAGAGTTAAACATCTGAACCTTTTGAGCAATAGTTGGACAGCGTCAACCACTAAGAGACTCATCTTTGGTCATGTGACATGTTCAGCGACTCCATCAGTGGGTTGAGTACAGATCCAATATGGAGGACCGATATGACCATTCTCGCCCTGAACTTCCATTTTCTCAACCTGCTGTGGGTTACCGGGAGTCTCTGAATGATCTCATGAACCCGGACATGGAGACGTGATTACCAGTGTTTTTGTAGATCTTTATAAAGTAAATCTGATCTCGTAACATCATCCGTGTCTTCCATGCATTGTAAGTGAGATATACACAGACACCGCTCCATGTAGCGATCAGGCTAAAAACATTTGGCTGTAGCTCCTCCCACACACGGGTGGGGCGTCTATGAACAGTGTTGGACAGGCATCGAGCAGCAAAGCTGATGTGTGTCAAAAGGGGAGGCGGCCGACGCGAATTTGACGTGCAAATCTTCTTTGATGTGAACGCAGCTTCACACTGGATCATAACAGATGAGTCGCACGTATTTACTGATGGACAAACTGATGGAAAATCACGTTGGCCCCGTGTAATACAAGACGCCAAGATGCACATTGATACAGGGCTGCCGTGATTAGTCGACTAATTGACGACTAATCAACTAGTAAAATAGTCGACGACTATTTTAATAGTTGATTAGTCGTTACTTTATATTATATGGAGTCAGAGTGTAGTAAAGTTGACAGTTATAATGGTATCCTGCAGCTTTGTGGACTGTTTTGGTATTTATAAAGGTTTTTTAGATATTTTTGTAGTTCAGCTAATATTTCAGTTACATGATAGCAATTTTGGCTATTTTAGGGAATTTTTGTTTTTTATTAGCTATTTTGGAGTTTAGCTAATATTTCAGCCTCATGGTAGCTGTTTTGGCTAACTTAGGCTTTTTTCAGTTTTTTAGGCTAATTTGGCATTTAACTAATATTTTAACTGGCTATCAAGCTTCAGAGTTTTCAGCTATCAGCTTCAGAGTTTTTAAGAATTTTCAATTTAAGCGGAAAATACCGGATTAGTCGATTAATTGAAATAATTGTTTGTGGCAGCGCTGTTGTCCGCACGTTTTTTTAACCTTAGCTCTAACCCCGCCCTAATTACGTGTGAAGAGTAATTTCTTATTCAGTGTTGGGATTTTTTAGGTTCCATGTCTTTTATGTTTTATTAGCTTAGCTTAGCTTTGTTTTGTTTCGTCTGACTTCTAATTTAAGAAAAAGTGTATCTAACTGTTCTTTTTTGGGAATGATTGTTGGTCCAGCTACAAGTCAAATGGAGCGTTGTATGTCTTCTTCTTCATTCCATATGTAATCATTCACATTACAAACAGAACCTCGTGCTCAGCGTGTGCCTCAACAGCTGTTTCAAGGAGAAACAATAGTATTTATTTTTTTTGTTTTGTTCGGACATTATTTCCAAAAGTATGTTTTAAAAAGCGTATTTGCCAAACTACCACTGGTTATTTTCACTCAGGACTAATTCAAGTGCTACTACCACACTACTCTGATCAATTTTCAGGGGAAAACACATTCTTCACATATTTATCAGAGGTGTCATGCAGTACTGTGAACAGTTAGGATGTAAATCTGAACCGGTGGATGGTGCGAACTCATGCTAGACGACCTGAGCAGTTGAAGCAGATACATTTAGGAGATGTGACAGGGTAAAACTGCTACTAAATATTAATGCATAGCCCTCTGATAATGTTTTAGTGTGAACTTAAAATGTAACTCGCAGATTAACAACCTAAAGCAGAAATACATGGCAATAAATGTTGTTTTTTATGTTGTCTTTATAGCCAGGAAAAGTCAATAACATTTAGACATTTTTAGGCTTCACATTTCCATGCATGAGAGTGGCAAAATAACAAAAACAAATCATTATTTCAGCAGTTTGTTAAATACACGCTCACCATGCTGTACGAACCGAAGCTATGACAGATTATAGTCATTATAATATTTTATTTGTTAGATAAACATCAGAGACTCTGAAGGGTAATCTTTAGGATGAACCAATGATTAAGGTTTATTCATTTGTTTTGCACCAACATTTAGGATCATCTTTCTTTAAAACAAACAAACAAAAGAAACCTTCTCAACCCGTTTACACAACCTTAAAATAAAACCACTCCCCAAATGTATTTCATGTCATCCAATGCCTCGTCTCCACTGAGCGGTCCAGACCAGACCGGACTGGGCCGGGTTGGGGACCGGAGACACGCCGAATCCACCAATACAGAGACACCCCTCCCCTAAATTACCCAATTAGTCAACTAATTAGAAAAAATATTCAGTGATTAGTCGACTATTAAAATAAGCGTTTGTGGCAGCACTAATCAACATAAAGACTTTTTTTCTTTTTAATCCAGAACAATAGACTGTTCTGCAGCGTAGAGTCCGGGTTCTTCCAGAATAAACATCTGATCCGGATTATAATGATCCTCAAAGGTTATCTTCTTCATTTTCCCTTCACTCAGCTGATGCCACTTTTATTTCGCTGTAGTCTCAGCTGGGTCCTCATCTACACCCCGCATGCACTTTGATGGTCCAACGCTCAAAGGAAACGCTCACCTGAATAGAACCGGACCGTTCTAAACCGGTCTGGTCCGGACTGCTCAGTGGAAACCAGCCATAAATGTAGTTTTACATTCCCCTTTGCTTTTACAGCAGTATCATTTTTTTGGACAATCAAATTTCAGAAAATACATGAAACTAAACAATAATACAGATCTCTGGGGGGGAAAAAAATCAATATATAGATGATAAAAAATTTAGGATTGTAACCTGCAAGTCACAATAATGGGAACAGTTGACTCGGAAACAATATGACAGCAAGATAAAAGGAATGAAATATTTCTCAATAATAATGACTTTAAACACCATTCAATCGTAACTTAAAGAAAGAAAATCAAAATCAATTAGAATTCTAATAACAGCAGACATATTTTATTTTTCTTGGCTATAGTGTTTTTTCACTAACAAAAAATGTGAAAGAAAAAGAGTGATGGAAGCAACTTCTCTTGGTGAAGCTGAGTTCTGTAACATATCCAGGAAAGCAGGTGTTGGTGTGACTGAGCAGGTAAGACTGCAGAGGAAGCCTCCGCTCATTAGTAGGATATGATGCGATTCTGAGGCTCTGGATCAATCTCAGGCTCAACCTCAGTATTGATAATCCGTGTCTGCTCGGTGGCCGTTACCAGCAGCTTAACACCTCTGGTGCAGGAGTTACAGCCTAAATAGATAACACTGACAATAACATGATGTCTTCACACCTCAGTGTAGCTGCAGAGCAAACATTCAAACTCGGATGTCTCCGTACCGCAAACAGGAACACAAATCACCAGGTTATGATGATGAGGTTCAGCTGTATTGTCAGGTGGGATCAATAAGTTCGTGCTTTTCCTTGTTTGGTGTCTACTAAGACATAGAAAATCTATTTCACAGTGAAGGTGAGAGGCTCCAGCCAAATGCCCCGCTCTGACTGACACACATTCAGATCCGCTTCAGTCAATGGGAGGAGTGGCTGAAACTGGCGCCTCATCAACTGATTCGAAGTTCAGTTTGAGTCCTATTCAAATCCACTGAATTCAATACATTACTGCAAGTTTGTGCTTGTATGTGCTTTGATGGGAAATCATCTGATATATGCCATGCTCACTTATATTGTACCACTGAGTCATTTTTACACAAGTGAACGTTTAAGAAGTCCATGTTTTTCAGAAATATTTACAATAATTTGTTACTTTTTAACAAAATCCCTTCAGGCTACATGGATTTCACTGTGATCTGTGCAGTAGGACTGCTGTAGGAAATGAATAGTCATTAAAAAAAATCATTAAAAAATTCAAGGTGTTCTTTCCAGGTAAAATGAGCTGCTTTAGTTTCTGTTTTTGCCCTAAACAACCATTTCTATCATGTTTGATACATTTCTGAGACTTCTATCTCAGTATGATCCAAACTTTCCTCAAAGCCACATTATTTGTAAGTTGGTCCACGTTTTCTTTCCTGTAGTTAATCATCAATCCACTAGAGGCAGTAGAAGGCTTTTTCCTGCTCATTTCAAAATGGCTGCTTCCATGAAATCTCAAAAACTCTTTTGTTTTGCACATTTTTTAAAGTTTATAGCTTTTTCAATTGTTATTCAATTTTTAACCAACTACTTGCCAAAATGAATTAATGCAAAATTATTTGATAAACAATTTCCTGTGGTGCAGTTACTCCATGTTAATAATAAGTAGACCAAATTTGAAATAACCTGTTTTTCTCTTGAATACATATGTTCATATCTTTCTAAACCATCATTGTTGTAAACAAAACTTACCATTAGATCATACTTGGTACCATCTATCAAGTATAAAATAATAAATAATAATAATAAAATAAAAAATATTCCTAACATGTTTTAATCAAAGTGTTTAAAAACTATTTTAGTTAAATTTAGAGTTAATTCTTTGAAGTAGTGTGCTTGAAATAAAGATTTACAAATCAATATTTCATCTAAACATGTTAAATTGGAAATAAACTAGTTTGGCAGTGATACACAGCCCTACTGCACAGACATGAAAAAACAAATGAGTAACTATGGATAAAATAATCCCTTTTCTCTTGTTTTTGCATGTTTTCAGAGATGGAGCAGAAAATGAGAGGATACAGTCAGTCGGCATAGATGAGGAACCCCGAGAAGGTGCTATATTTATTGGTGTTCCCCCCATGAACTTTGCCACCGTCCAGCTGAACGCACACCTCGTCCCCTACGTCCAGGTGTAGGATGACGCTGTTGGAGGCATAGTCATAGTTCTGATCTGCATCTTGAGCGATAGCACTGGCCCTTACCTGGTACAGAAACAAGACATGATAGAATGATGAGTGGAAAAACAGATACAAATGTGAAGAACATCCACACGTCTCCATCAATTGGTTAATGTTTGACACACAGCGAGGAAGAGACACAAGATCCAAACCTTACATTGAACACCATCTACATTTGGTTTATTCTTCAGAATGATTGGTTATACCAAAACCTTTCTGAAAGAAATCTGTCAGAACATTTATTCTAATATAACACACACAAAAAGGCCAAAATCATGTTCTCATTTTTTAGACTGATTAAAAGTTTAGTTTTAATAATTTAACTCATCAGTAAAATCCTAATTAACACAGATCTTTATTTTTAAATGACTAAATCATCTTCCATCCCCCTCCATCATTCGTTGACTTCATTTGAAGGTGACCAGAGCCGTTTTATTTCCTGTTTTTTACTGAGAATCTGGTGTAATGTCTTCAGCACTGATGCTTTCCTGTCCAGTGGATAGATAGATTAGATGTGCAGTGATCTTTGGCCTCAAACCTCCATCTGAGAGCCTCACCTTTCCAAGTCACTATCACTTTTTCCCGAGGATTCTTGCTCCCACACCTGATCCACACAAGGATTTTAGAGTCAGGTGGGGATTGCGAGGCGAGATGATATCAAGGAACTCCTCGGTTCATTTGTCAAGCAGTTACAGAAACCGCAGTAAAGTCATGAGTATTCCAATGTCTCCCACAGATTTGGGTTATAACGCGGATCTAAAGCTGAGTCCTCATTGCATTTTTATCTTTCAGTTGTGCTAATAGTTTGTGTTACATTTATGCTTAAGGACACTTTTGAAGAGGATCTTTAAAGACCAGCTCCAATAAAAATCATTGTTTTGTGTTTTGAACATGTTCTTGTAGCATTTT
>NC_050516.1:33274920-33313782 GCF_002922805.2 Oryzias melastigma
TGGATCAAAAGATGATCAGAAAGTCTTTGAGCTTTGGCTCAAGTGTTGATGTTTTTTAAATCATTTGTAATTTTTCAACCAATTATCCAATAAACTTAAACCAACTGATTCTGACTTTCACAATATTACTTTGCACTGATACGCCATACTTTACTAATGTACCACAGTTAGTTTGCATCAGAATCCAATGGATTCATGTTAATCGCGTAAACAACCGAAGAGTTACGATAGTTCAAAGGACATGTCGAGGTGTTACAAGTGTTAGCATGTGAAGACACAACACACAATCAGCAAATGTTATCAACTCCACACACAACACACAGTTTGAGAAAAATTTAAATGGTCAACTTTATTTCTCTCTTCATCTTTTCCTGTTTCGTAAACCAGAGGTTTTGCCTGTGACTATTTTTGACTTTTGGCTCATAAATACAAAGTAAAGAGTGTTTTGATTATGTAAAACTATAAGACATGGAGAAACAAGAGGGAACACCCCTCAATGTATAGATTTAAATGTTCATTTCCTGTTGTTAAAACATGTAAATGTGTCTCACAGGTTAGAAGCTAAAACCATTTTAAAAGATGCAAACACAACGCTAAATCCCCAAAAGCTCTGGCGTCGTTTTTACACAACGATGTTTGATCTGACAATGCCAGTGTGACACACAACTGTTTACGGAGAAGACAAAACAGCCAGTCCTTGATCAGGAGGAAACCCGACATAATGGGAGGCGAAAGGCAGCACAACAAAGGCACTGCAAACAGCAACGACCAGCTGAGACCTTTCCTCAGGATATAATGGCCTCCCCCATTATCACAGAAACATATAGTTAAATAATGGTCAAGTTGCAAATAAATGTGTTGTCTGGGAGAAGAAGGAAAGCTGCAGGGCGTATGACAGGGCTGTCTGCTTGCTCCACAAAATTGCTGTCTAAAAAGGATTGACTTTTCCCCTTATATCATATAATGCCTCCTATTATTACATGACACCATTGACACTGAAGTAAAGCAAAGACAGACAATAAAACCATGAAACATTCAATTAAATTATTCAAATTAAGCTACAAGCATCGGAGGATGAAGCAGCTGAAAAAATGCCAACATGAACTGAAATTAAAAAGTATTGAATGAAGAGCTGCATGAGCCTCTTATTGACACCTTGTCTGGCTTCTTCTCTAATTAGCAGCCTGCAGATCACACAGCGGCGGCGGCGGTGGCGGCGGCGGCAGCATCACACCTGCCTGCTGGAGGTGAGCCGCTCGTTCCTTTAATTGAGTCCAAGTTTGACATCAAAATACATTTAAAGTGGTAATTTTAATTATCTCGTTAGCTTAAAGTTGTCACTTATGTAGATATGTTCTCTTTAAAGGGGTAATATAAAACTGAAGTGTTCATTTTTACCTCAATGCTGACCGTGAGTCTGTACGAAATTATTTCTGACCTAAAGCTGCTCGTGTAACTTTGTCTCTTCATGAACAGCTGTCGTAACTTACCCCATGACAATTTTTTTAATAAAAAAAATATGATTATGGAGTGTTTAACCAAAATCCCACAACCTAAATGTCTTAAAAAGCCATTTTTCATGTCGATCTGAAGCCTCCGATTCCAAAATCTCCTCTGAGGGGGCGTGGCTTTTGGTGCTCCACCCCTTACCCCCGCATCTGGCTATGATAGCTCTGTAATATCTTCATGAAAATGTCCATCAATCTGGGTAATGTCCAGCCGTATGGTTCTGATCCGGATGTCAGCTGGACGAGGAAGTGAAGATCTTCATGGACAGAACTTCCTCCAAAATCCTGATTCTTTCTCCTTCCAGTTCACCAAAGACTCTTTTAGCTAATTCTCCAATGTTTATTGACTGTGATCAATACATTCAATCATTGGTTTCTCCAACACATTCTTACTCCAAAGTCATCACTTTTGGATGTTTTGGGTGTCCCCAACTCTGTTTTTTTTTTTACATTATGGCTGTTTGTAAAACCAAGGAGCTGTAACCCTCAGGATTCTGTACTGGATTCCATATCGGATGTGCACTGGTCCTCAGGGCGTGTCCAGAACCAGCACCCTAACCTTAACCTGGTACTGGTTCGCATCAAATACTGTGTCTGGTCCTGGTTCAGGTACGGTACAACATCTGGCCGCTGTCCAGTTAGGGTTAGGTGTACCAGCATCAGGTTTGGCTACAGGTGCGCTTTGTGTCGCAGCACTGGAGCAGTTCTGGTTCACGGCCTTGAGGTTAGGGACCCGTGATTCAATGGGAGCAACTAGCACGTCAAAAAATGACGAGTTGGTGACACTCAAAATGTCCCAAAATGACGCTGAGAGTTCCTTGACCAAAGTGTTGGTTTCTCAGAGCAGAATCCCTGGTTAAATCAAGGGTCCACAACCCTCGGGTTGTGGTACCGGATGCGCACTGGTCCTCGGGTTGCGTCTAGAACCAGTACCCTAACCTTAGCCTGGTACTTGTTCACGTTAGCCTGGTACTTGTTCACGTCCGGTTAGGGTTACAGTACCAGGTTTGGGTACCTGTGTGCTTTACATCCCGATACTGGACCAGTTCTGGTTTGTTGCCTGGAGGTTAGGAACCTGTGATTTAATGGGAGTGGCCACATCAAGAAGCTCCGTGGAGTCTGGTGAAGATTTTCCAGCATTCTCAGCTCTTCTGCTGTAAGTATTGGATGAAACTCACACAAAAACTCTAAAAGCAGGATTTTCATCACTTTCAAACTTACATGTTTTTCTCTTGGCTGCTGGAGCTCTAATTTTCTCACAGTTTAAAGATCAAATGTCAACTGTTATTCTATTTTTGCTGTAACCTTTACACCCTACCTTGTCACGGCTGAGAGCCTTTTTCTGAGCTTTCTAGAGAACGGATCCCGTCGCCTTTCTGCAGCTACACGCTGACCAACTGACCAGCTCAGATTCACCCACACTCAACAAACTATAAATATTCATACTTTTGCCTCACGCTCATCACTGTAAAGGGCAAAGTACATATTGGTGGTGAATTATATATCAATTGAAAAGGTCATCTACCTCAACACCAATCTCTCTATGAGTTATGGGACACAAGATTACATGAACTCCGTTTCTGTCAATGCATCTCTGCGGTAAACTTGCACATTAGTTGGATGTTTCATTAGCAAGTTTTTGACATATACTTTTAGAAGACATTTCATGGTTTCCCTTCTTGTCTAAAGAGCCTTGTTGAGGCGAATCCCCATCCATCCCTCTCCATGTCAGCCCTGGTGTCTGTGTCCTGCCTGTCTCTGCAGTAATCTCTCCCCAGGATACGTCTTGTTCTCGCCTCCCTTTGACAAGACATTGATTAACAACATGGATATGTCTGACAATTGTTGTGGAACTACACACCCGCGTACTCGCACTGTGCAACGGGACACAGAATGTAAAATGACAAAAGTCCTCGGGTAAAAGTAATGTTACTTCAAAATTCTATAGCTAAGGAGAAAAATAGATTTTCATCCTAAAAATTACTGAAGAAATTCTAAAATTTAAAATCAGACAAAAAAAAAATTTATAAAATTGTGTGAATTTTTGAATTTCTAGATGTTGAAATGAAATTATAAGTGAATGAAAAGTAAAATTCCCTTATTTATTTATGTTTTTAGCAAACAATGAGACTTGATATGCAGTTTGGAAACATGATGATGGATTTTTGCCAAGATGTGATACACTGATCACCTCAAATCCATGATATCAATGTTTCCTCTCGTAAAAGACCCATTCTAACCAAAGTGGGTTTTTGGTGATTTTAACATGTTCTTGTAGCACTTTTATCATGATAAATTTAAGATTAAAACTGCATTTCTGTATGTAAATCGTGATAGATCAGGAGCCGATTAAAAAAGATGAGATTTGTGATGCAACAACTGTGATGGTGGACCAAAGTCTCCGTGTACCGCTCCATTCTGATTAGTGCTGCCACTAACGATTATTTTAATCGTCGACTAATCACTGATTATTTTTTCGGATTAGTCGACTAATCGGGTCATGCGGTAACTGGATGTAAAACACACATCTAAACCATCATTAGCTTTAAACTAACTAAAAATTAGATATATAGCATTGCCTGTGATGATGTTAGTGTGAATGCTGTAAGCTGAATTTGGCCGCTAAAGAAGCTAGTGCTGATAGCTGAAGATGCTGAAATTGATAGCTAAAACCGCTGAAGCTGATAGCTGAAAACGCTGAAGCTAATAGCTGAAAACGTTGAAGCTGATAGCCAGCTATAATATTAGTTAAATGCTAAATCAGCCTAAAAAGCTGAAAACAACCTAAATTAGCCAAAACAGCTAGCATTTAGCTGAAATATTAGCCAAACTCCAAAATAGCCTTAAAAAACTTTAAAAAATGCTAAAATAGTCCAAAAAGCAAGCTCTGCTTTTTTATCCTAGCGTCTCCGACTGTTTTGGTATTTACTAAGGATTTCTAGGCTATCTCAGGGTTTAGCTAAATGGTAAAATAGCGTATACTTGTATTGCGGTTTCTATGCTCCTTCGAGGGCCCAAAGCGCCTCACAGTCACAGACCCATTCACCCATTCACACATTGACACACACTGGTGGTAGCACCGCTGCCGAACACTGGCGCCAACTTTCCACCAGAGACAATTTGGGGTTCAGTGTCTTGCTGAAGGACACTTCGACACATGGGTGGGCATCGAACCCGCAATCTTCAGAGTCAGGAGTCGACCACCCTACCGCTGCACCATGGCCGCCCCCTAATATTTTAGCCACGGGCTAACTGTTTTGGCTAATTTAGAATTTTTTTCCGTTTTTTAGGCTAATTTGGCATTTTGCTGATATTTTAGCGAGCTATCTGCTTTTGCATTTTCTGGTATCAACTTCAGCGTTTTCAGCTATTGGTATCAGCATTTTTAGTAATCAATCTCAGTATCTTCAGTTCCACTGACAGCATTCACTCTAGCATTATTGCAGGTAATGCTCTATATTTAGTGTAAAAAAAAAAATCTGTATTATTTTTCTTCATGAGGATTACGGAAATTAATTATTTTAAATTTGTCTATGTCTGTCTGTGATTGCTGCACTTTTTTCTGTTAGCCTACAGACCAACTACGACCCCCCATCAGAGAAGAAAACAGTTATGTGGCCCTCCCAAGAAAACGTTTGGGGACCCCTGACATTGAGCATTTGGGCTTTTTTTTCATGTGTTCAGGATCTAATCTGCAGCATCTTTGTTTTCTTGGAGTAGTACTGCAGATTTAAAAAGATCTTTAGAGTTCTGCTGATCTTACAGTTGATGTGTTTTGTACTCACAAATTACACGTCTAGGTTAACCCTTGATACATTTACACATTTCAGACAATAAAATTAAAGAAAATGTATTTCTATCTGGTCTGTTTTTGTTTAAAAACTGGATTTTGTCATCAAATGTACCTAGTAAACATTGTGATTAATCATGATTTTTTTAATTGTTTTACAGCCTTGATTAAAAATAAAAGTTCCAAATGTACAGTTTTTCTTGTGAATTTCATATTGCGATTATTTACAGATAATAATTGGTCAGAAAATACTGTAACAAAAAAAAAAGCGATTAATTTTTTTAACCGATTTCTCGCCCTACTCAAAAGACAGTTTGGCTAAAAACAGCAGAAACATAATTAAAATACTACAGTGAATGATTTTGAAATAAATAAAAGTATAGTTGCTGTAGGAGTTTAAAATAAAACAGTTTCAGCTAAAATGATTTTATTTGTTCCATTTAAATGTCTTATCCTTCCACATCACTGCTGCTTTGTAAAAATTAAAAGTAGGAAGTTTTTTATCTGACTCTGGGATATCAATCCTTAAAAAGCACATTTATAATAAATGTTATTGCTAATGTGCTGATATTGTGCTGCTATAATCCAAGTTGTAGTACTTTGGTCGGACTCATCAGCAGAAGTCTTTATACTGATACCAGTGACGTCTCGATGGTCAGTGACTCATGAGCTGCTTTTGACTGTTGGCTTGACTCGCTTCCTCTAAGTCTTCCACACGTTTTACTGCTACTGATCTGTTTTTATTTATAATCTCAGTAATACATATATCTGTCACAGCAGTTTTTAAAGTATTTCACTGACAGCCTGTAACTTGATCATAAAGAATCTTTACTTTTCCATTCATGGAAATAAGTGAAGTGAAATGAAGTGTGGAGGCCGACCGGCTCTGAATTGGGTTAAATAATTCATTTGATGGAAGAGATAATTAATGGAGAAGGAGTCAATAGACAGTGTGGATAGGAGAAGTGTAAATTGTGTTTGTGTGCGTGCATGTGCGTGCGTGCACGTGTGTAAAGAAGGGCACAGGTGAAGGGGAGAGGATCTCATCTAAAGCCTATGAAAGATTTAGCAGCATGGAAGACGGGAATGACAATGTCAGTGAAGGCATGCAAAAAAACCCAAGACCCCCAATTATATCTGGCATTTAACAGCCTGTTCCCTTTGCTCCGCGCCTCATGCACGTCCTGTCAAATCAATAACTGGGGAATAACTATCTTTATGGACTTGATCGCTCACTGGATTCAGATATATTATTTTTGGAAGCCATTAGATCAAAAAATAATAATAATTAACATAAAACTTGACATTTGCAGCCGACGCTACTTCAAGGTTAAAATTATAGGCAAACTGTATTAATATTCTCATTTTTATCTCTATATTTTATCTTCTTCATAGGCCTCTACATGCAGATTCATATTTTATGTTTTATCATTTCAATCGTTACTAGAACTGTTGATTAGGTCCAAATGTTTGGCATGTTTTTTATTGTCTGCAATACCTTTGGAGATATCATCGTACAAGTATATAAATGAAGATGATTTATCACAGATTTAATACCTGAAGGGGCTCTGCTTACATCTGAAGTTCTCATGCTGAGAGAAAGATGGTTTGGTGTCAATAAATTAGTTTTTAATTGGAAAAGATTAAATGGATATTTCTGAACAAGCAATTATGATGGAAGTAGAAAAATTAAAATTGATCAAAATAATTTTTTTAGGAGTTGTACGTGATAATAAATTTACTTGGAAATCCAGAATTGATTATATAATCAGGAAAATAGGCAAAAACATTAGTATTTTATATAAACATTCTTGATAAAGATGCCCTAAATATATATATTATATAATTCTTTAAATGCCCGCTATCTTTTTTATTGCAATGAAGTGCGGGGAAAAAGTTATGAGAATTATAAATTATACAGAACCAAGAGACCACGATCTCTTTTTTAAATCTAACGCTCTTAAATCCTTGTAAAGTTAAATACACTGTTGACTATGTGGAAGCCCAGAAACAGATTCCAGGTTCCAGTTTAGGGACATTTAAGGAGACTTTTATGGACCGCCTGTACAGACTTCATTAAGTCAAAAGGTTTTGTGTTGGTAGGAATTAAAGAGTGGGATTCTGTGACGACTGAAATGAAAATCAGAAATAATTTCATTATTAAAAAGATATCATTTGAAAATGATAAGTTGTGTTAGAAAGATAATTCTGTAGATGCATGTGACCTGATGCAACATTGTGTTCAACAGTCTCTGGGTTATCTTGTTGTTGGTGTTATTCAGCGATGCTGCAGGAACCTGTTCTGAAGACGTGTGTGGAGTCTTCAGGTGCTGGATGAGGTTTCCTCCTTGGACTTCACTGTTTGTCAGCAAATCTTAAAGTTCCACTCCGATCATCTTTTGATCTATTTTCAAAGCGTTTCCAGTGGTCTTCATTATGATTTTAGTTTTTAATCAATTTTTTTTAAACTGTAGTTTCTGAGGACATAATTTCTGCAGAGTGGCAGGAGTTCATCAGAAATTCACCTCAGGAAGTGGATGCAACAAAATGGAGCAAAGCAGGGAATTTGTGGCCCACCCATCGCTCCTGATTCACAACGATTTGAACATAGAAATACTCAGAAATGTATTTTTAATCTTAGTTTTCTTCATATTTGTCCTCCAACATCAGGAAATGTGGTAAAAACACCAAAACCTCAGTTATCACTGGAACGGGCCTTTAAACACGTGTACCAAAGACTGTATCTGAGAACTGGAGCGAGCGAGTGTGACGTCACTCAGAAAATGGTTCCAGTCAATTCAGTCACCACTTTTCCCCATCACTGAGGCCGCCATGTTGAATCCAGACTTTGTGAGACCGAGTCATCGTTTCTATGTCGACCACTCCGACCAATCAGCTTGTTGGGAGTCCACAACTCCACCACTTGAAAGGGGCTACACTGTCATTCAACCTGTCAATCAAGGTGGGGGAGGGGGCTGGTCAGGTAGTAAAGAAAAAAATGTTTTAAAAAAAAATGAGGATTATCAAGAAGATATTAAAAAAATATCAGAGATAATAAGTTTTCTTTTTCTGTCCCCTTTCATTTTCACTAAACTCTAGAAAATATTAAGTAATTTATTGTTGTGTGCTATGAAAATGAAATTAATAAATAAATTATCCACTTTTTTTTTTAATTCCCAGTGTTTTGGGCTCCAACAGCAGGAAAACTGTTTTGATAAATTATTTTGACAAACCCACAGAGAAGAACAAACTGAAACTTCATTATGATGTCATAATTGTACTTGTTAATATTAGCCGCCAAATTCACCTGAACAGATCGTTTATTAGATTGATTCAACACTGGAGTGTCTTTTCATGTATCAGCTGCATGAATACTTTTCTTTGTCTGTATTTTAAATGTGTGGAGAAAATGTTGGAAATCTTAAAGCATCTTAAAGCAAATATTACGTAAAAGTATGTGAAATACAAATACTTTTTAAGAGGTGCTTCACTTTTTAATCTGTATAAATTAAAGATGACGTGTGGCTTTCATCCACTCCTTTAAATTGTGAGGAAACAAACTATATATTTTTAAATAAGTCATTCCTTTTCTGTAACTTTATATAGTTTGTTTTTTTCTTTTATGGAGTAGATTTAATCTGAGTTGTTTTTGGTTCTTGACTTTAGAATGGATTCTATAATTATAGAAGTATCCTGGTCATTTTACTGAGCTCATATATTGGCAGAAACTTCTGGCATTAATATGTTTTATGAAAATTAAGAACAAAAATAAGCAAAATGAATTATTTTCATGCAAAGATGCTTGTGTTCTATTGTCTGAAGCGTTGAGAAACCGTTTTTAGAAAACGCGTGTAATGCTTCCTCTCAACCAAGATAGATCAGAAAAGTATTTTATCACACGACCTGAAGCTAGAACCAAACGTATCTCTGGTACAGGACTGGAGAAATGAAGAATCCCACGGTGCAAACTTTACAATCAAATTCCTTTTTCCTTCTCTTAGCAGCACGTCTGTTAAAATATCTGAAAATGTGGAATTAGTAAAGCATCTAATTGGAGGAGCGAGCGCAGTGGTGGTCTGCTCTCGTCACTTTGCTGTCAGCTCACGCACTTTGAAAATTAAGAGTAAAGAAAGAGAGCTTCCAACCAAACCTCTGTAACAAAGCCAAGCATGTGTTTTTCTACTTGGTAGTCTCTGCAATCCCCAGGACATCAGTCGTCTGTCAGAATCGGAGCTCCTCCGCTGACTGAAGCCTCACTTCTTCAAGCTTGTCACCGTTCTCCAGATGGAAGAGGTTTTTTTAATATCAGTTTTGCTTGTTTGTTTATTACTGGTAAAGTCAGAGTCCCTCAGAAGGCGATAGCCAGCTGTTGCATGTTGGCTTTGCTCCACAGAGACGAGGACGGTTGTTATCCTCCTGATCGCTCCACTGTTTCCGCCTTTCTCCACGTACCAGGAGGAGAAATAAATCACTTTTCATTCCAATAACTAGTTTTCTCTCCTCGTATTCTGCTTTTATTTTTTTAAAGATGCAAAACCAAACCACATTTCTATTCTTTGCAACAAAAAATGTTGAAATAGTTCATTCTTGTTATTCATTGTACTGTCAGTTTGATTCTGTTATTGAGCATTTATTAGCGCAGGAGACTGCAACCTTCAAAACTTACAGTCATTTGAGTCGATTTCTCACTGACCAAATCCCAACTGGAGCCACAAAGTCTCACCACACTCTTAGGAAATACAAGACGCTGATTTTATTGTGTGATTGCTTAGTAAGCATTCACACTACAGTGATTCTCCTGCTGCTTTCTGTACGTTTTTTAACAAACTCAGCAATCTTGGTATCAAACATTCAGCTCGTTCACGACATTACTGCTGGTATTTTTGGTATTCATAAACTTTATGGTTTTTAAATATTAAGCAAAATATGCCACATAGGAAATGAGTACAAAAGTCTTCAAATTTCATCATTTTAAGTAGATTATCAACAAGTCTTCAAATATATTAATGGACTATGTTTTTTTAATGGACTGTAAGTTTCAAAAAGTTTGGAGTTTAGCTAATATTTTAGCAACATGCTAACGTTTTGGCTAATGTGTTATCTACTGGGGACTTTATAGGCTGGTTTAGAGTTTAGCTTCTATTTTAGCAACATGCTAACGTTTTTTTCAAATTTGTTATCTACTGAGGATTTTAGGCTAATTTAGTTATCTTCTATTTTAGCAACAGGCTAACAATTTTTGACTAGTTTACTGAGGAATTTTAGGCTATTTCTGAGTTTAGCTAGTATTTAAGCTATATTTTTTTGTCTGATGTGTTATCTACTGGGTTTTTTTTTTATCCTAATTTGGAGTTTAGCTAATATTTTAAGCAACATGCTAATGTTTTTGCCTAATAATTTATCTAAAGAGGTTTGTAAAGCTAATTCAGAGTTTAGCTTCTATTTTAGCAACAGGCTAGCAATTTCTTTTACAAATTTATTGAGGAATTTTAGGCTATTATGGAGTTTAGCTCATATTTAAGCAACAAGTTAGCTGTTTTGGCTAATTTGGAAATCAGCTCAAATTTAAGCAAAATACTGAATTTTTTTTTTTCAAAATTGGCATGTTTTAGGGATTTTTAAGCAGTTTACTACACTTTTTTTTTTTTAGAAATGTAGGTCTGCTTTAGCACTTTTTCGTAGTTCTTTAACAAAATTTCTAGTCTTTACGGAAATTTAACATTTTGGAAATATCTTTTGAATTTTCAGCAAAAAGCTTCACACTAGTATTATCGCAGATAATGCAACTTTTCTAGTTTGTTATTGTTACTATTATGATAGAAATAAATTAACTTTTTTTTACATAAATAAAACATAAAGGGAATATTGACTTTTTCCAAATTAAAAAACAGTTGAAAACTTTTAACATAGGTTCAAAAGACGTCCATTCAAAATAAAATACATTTTAAGTCACATAGGATCGTCCCAATGCAGCAAATGTAGTAGAATAATTAAATTTTAAGTTTATTTGACCAGTTGTGGTGCATCTCATCTAGAAATTTGTAAATATGACAAACTAAACTTAAAACAGAGTTAACTAAATGACCCAATTTTTTTAGCCTGTTAAACACACTTTAAATCCTTGAACTTGTTTAAAAATAGAAAATCTGCCTAATAGTCTGGCACTACTTAATTCTGGTTTACTGACCTTCAATTTATACACAGCGTCTAAAATCTGTCAAAAACGTATTTAGTCTGACTTGTAATACAATCTGTTCTTCAAGTGTTTATGAATCTGTTGAGTAAAGCTCAGTTTTTTTCTACCTTTGTACTTCCTTTTTACTTTATAATTACTTTTGAAGATAAAAATCTTTGATGTTTTTAGCAGAGAGCCACATTGGAGGGGTGGAAGAGCCACTCGTGTCTCTGGAGCTGCAGGTTGCAGACCTCAGTGTCAGTGATTGACCTCGTCTGCAGAACACAACGTTCTCACTCACCTGACCGTTCTTCTTCAGGTCCGCCCACATGCTCGTCCCGTCGCCCCCTCTCATCAGGACATGGTAGGTGAAGTAGTAGATACCGGGCAGAGGACAGGTAAACTTGCCAGTGCTCGGCTCGTAATAGTTCCCTACGTTGGTCACCACGTCGTCAAACTTCAGAATCTCGTTTCCTTCGTGCTGCTTCCGCAGGCCGGCGTAAAAAGCGATTTTTGGGGTGTAATGAGAGGATCCATAGCCACCCGGTCCGGGCCCTGGTGGGCCGGGAGGCCCGGGCTTACCCGGCTCTCCTGGAGGTCCTTTAGGACCCGGAGGACCGGGAAGTCCAGGACTCCCCCTGAAGCCCTGCTTGCCTCTGCGGTTGGAGAGCTCGGGGGGTTGGGGAGAGACGGCCGTCAGCTCCCCCTGAGACGGGGTGAAGGTGTCGCACACCATCTTACAGCTCCCCAGCATTTCATAATGGGTGCCCCCACCTCCGGACCCTCCCCCTTTGGTGGTGTGGACTAAAAGGGGGATGGCCACCAGCAGGACCAGGACCATGGCCACACCAACCCCAGCCCCGATGACTCGCTTCTTGCGGCTGAGTCTGGAGGCAGCCAGCGTGAGGAAGTCCTCCTCCCCCTTCGCTGGAATGGTTGTGCCAGCCAGGCTGACCTCCGGGCGGGAAATTATTTCAAGGGAAAAAAGGAAAATGAGGGACTGGAGGAGCAAGTTTGAGGAATTTAGTCTGTCTTAACAATTAACTAGTATATTTGTTTCCATTTCTTGGTGCTCAACAGACGAGTGCATCCGTTTCCTCCAGGTGAGAGTCGGACAACTTTAACCTGAGCTAAAGACAGAGAAAAATCTAACTAGATTAATATTATAGATACTTTGGGGGAAAAATAGTAAATAGTTGGTTTTGTCTTTGTGATCCAGCTCGGCGGTTGCAGACGCTCCAATGAATATCCGTTAGCTGCTCAGGCAGAGACTTGTCAGGTGGGGTCTACAGTATTCCCGCTGGAGTTCATCTCACCCACCACATACAAGGAAGGGCACTTTACTCCTCTGTCCAGGAAGGAGGAAAGAAGAGCAGAAAATTCGTATGTATTTAGCACAATCGAACTTGTAACAATGAAATACAAAGGATGCAATTGTACACGGGTTAAATAAATACAATGAATGTACAGAGAGTGGAAGAAGCTTTAAGAGACCACCCCGGATAAAAGATGGAAGAAAACAAAATCTAAATAGAAAACACGTATTCTCTTGGGCTTTTTGGTGAAAATAGAAAATTATTTTAATGATCTAAAATGATAAACAATTCTTAATGATTAAAGGAGATTTAGAAAATATATTTAAATGTAAAATGTGTGGTTTTAAAGGAAGCAGGTATTCATCAAATACACAGATTTCATCATTTTGTAAATAAATGTAAGCTAAACAGCAAATAGACACAATAGGATATAAAAACAATAACTTTTAATTTATTAATAACATATTTTAATGTACAATTTAATGTGTGATTTAATTAAAGAAATAATTTTACTATTAACAATATTTGCAAGTAGTCATAATTTAATTTATAACCTAAATGTTATAAATAATTTTAAAGTGTTTTAGACGAAAAAAATAATTTTAATTGATCAACTGCAATTTTTGAACATCATGATTTAAATTAAAACAAGAAGAAATCAATGTGACTCAAAATCTATAATATAAAAAATAAAAATTTGAGTTTTAAAAAGTTTTTATTCTTTTTTTTTTCTTACCAGGACTTTATCCGGATTCTTTCTGTCTCCGTGTCCGAGGGAAACGCCGCCGCCGGTCCGCGCGCGCGGCGCCTTCACGGACGCACCGCGGGAAGTTACGCTTCGGTCCAAATCAGATCCACAGAACCAGAATCAGCCCGACCGGCCACACGAAACTTCCAACATCCGGTCCAGGAGTCCCTCGCGCCGGTCAGACCTCCGCGTGCAGAAACGACAAAAGCCGCGAAAACACGGAAATCAGAACAAAGATCAGTCAGATCTTCACATCATGGAGAGAGTTAAAAAAACATAAATCAGAGGAGTTGAGATGTTCTGGCGGGTGAAACGGCGGCGCGCTGACACTTTATTTGCTGAGCAACAGTTCACTCACTTGTTGTGTTTTCCGTCCTCCTTCTTCCCTCTCCGCAGCATCAGCCTCCTCCCGCCTCCTCCATCCATCCATCCATCCATCCTGCGCGCGCGCACACACCGCTCATCCACTCTGACCTTTTCACAAATCAAATGGCTACATCTCAGCAATGCTTTAATCCAATTAAGCCGTTTCCTTTGAAATATTAGCTATTTATTTGTGCCACAGTGAAACTAAACAGGAAAAAGGAAGAAAAGCTCAGAAGCAGCTAAAATATCATAATTCTTTTGGCTCTTTTGGCATCTACTGCGTTTTGAGCTGTTTAGGAGTTCAACTTCAGCGTTTTTAGCTAATAGCTTCAGTGTTTTCAGCTTCAGTTTCTTCAGCTATCAACTTTATCATTTTTTAGCTATTGGTTTCAGCATTTTTAGCTATCAACTTCAGCATTATAGCTATCAGCTTCAGCATTTTCAGCTATCAATTTCAGCAATTTCAACTATCAACTTAAGCGTTTTTAAATTTTAGCATTTTTAGCTATCAACTTCAGAATTTTTAGCTATCAGCTTCAGCATTTTTAGCTATCAGCTTCAGCATTTACAGCTATCAATTTCAGCAATTTCAACTATCAACTTCAGTGTTTTTAAGTTTTAGCATTTTTAGCTATCAACTTCAGCGTTTTTAGCTAATAGCTTCAGTGTTTTCAGCTTCAGTTTCTTCAGCTATCAACTTTATCATTTTTTAGCTATTGGCTTCAGTGTTTTCAGCTATCAACTTCAGTTTTTTAAGTTTTAGCATTTTTAGCTATCAACTTCAGCATTTTTAGCTATCAGCTTCAGCATTTTCAGCTATCAACTTCAGCATTTTTAGCTATCAGCTTCGGCATTTTCAGCTATCAGCTTCAGCATTTTTAGCTGTCAGCTTCAGCGTTTTCATCTATCAATTTCAGCAATTTCAACTATCAACTTCAGCGTTTTTAAGTTTTAGCATTTTTAGCTATCAACTTCAGCGTTTTTAGCTAATAGCTTCAGTGTTTTCAGCTTCAGTTTCTTCAGCTATCTTTAACTTTATCATTTTTTAGCTATTGGTTTCAGTGTTTTCAGCTATCAACTTCAGTTTTTTAAGTTTTAGCATTTTTAGCTATCAACTTCAGCATTTTTAGCTATCAGCTTCAGCATTTTTAGCTATCAGCTTCAGCGTTTTCAGCTATCAATTTCAGCAATTTCAACTATCAACTTCAGCGTTTTTAAGTTTTAGCATTTTTAGCTATCAACTTCAGCATTTTTAGCTATCAGCTTCAGTGTTTTTAGCTAATAGCTTCAACATTTTCAGCTAATAGCTTCAGTGTTTTCAGCTTCAGTTTCTTCAGCTATCAACTTTATCATTTTTTAGCTATTGGTTTCAGTGTTTTCAGCTATCAACTTCAGTTTTTTAAGTTTTAGCATTTTTAGCTATCAACTTCAGCATTTTTAGCTATCAGCTTCAGCATTTTTAGCTATCAGCTTCAGCATTTTTAGCTATCAGCTTCAGCATTTTTAGCTATCAGCTTCAGCGTTTTCAGCTATCAATTTCAGCAATGTCAACTATCAACTTCAGCGTTTTTAAGTTTTAGCATTTTAGCTCTCAATTTCAGCTTTTTTAGCTATCAACTTCAGCATTTTTAGCTATCGGCTTCATTGTTTTCAGTTGTCAATTTTTAATTATTTTGTGCTATCAACTTCAGTGTTTTATGCTGTCAATTTCAGCATTTTAGCTATCAACTTCAGCGTTTTTATATCAGCATCAGTGTTTTCAACTGTCAATTTCAGCGTATTTCGCTATCAACTTCAGCATTTTTAGCTATCAGCTTCAGTGTTTTCAGTTGTCAATTTTTAATTATATTCAGCTATCAACTTCAGTGTTTTCAGCTGTCAATTTCAGCATTTTAGCTATCAACTTCAGCTATTTTAGTTATCAACTTCAGCTATTTTAGTTATCAACTTCAGCTTTTTTAGCTGTCAACTTCAGCATTTTTAGCTATCATCTTCAGTAGTTTCAGCTGTCAATTTCAGCGTTTGTAGCTATGAGTTTCAGCTATTTTAGGTATCAACTTCAGCTTTTTTAGCTATAAACTTCAGCTATTTTAGATATCAATTTCAGCTTTTTTAGCTATTAACTTCAGCCTTTTTTCAGCTATTAGCCTCAGTGTTTTCTTCTGTTAGCATCAGCATTTTCAGCTATCACCACTAGCATCTTCAGCAGCCAAACTCAGCTTACAGCATTCACACTAGCATTACCACATGTTTTTCTATGTCTAGTTACCTTTAAGATGTGGGACATAATGTGTGATTTACATCCTCTTTATAACTTTTTAAAGTCATAATTAGAGGTTTCCAGTGAAAGAGTTGTGTGAAACGACTGCAGGAATTCAAAACGTGGATCTTGAAGACACAGCTCTTACAACAAATGAAAACAGAATTGTTTTTGTTCACTCCTTTTCTTTTCTTTTTTAATTTGTTGTGTTTTTGCAGCTTTCAGATCTTGTTAGTAGGAATGATGTATTCACACTGACACCTTCCCTCCTCCTTCACCTCCTCCTGTTCACCCCGCTTACACATTCACAGATTAATATGTTGATACTTTAACTAAAAGACATTTTTTCACTGTTTTATGATGCCATATTCAGTGTTTTCTTCATGTTGCTCCCGTCTGACATGAGACTTCCATCCATCTTGATATGTGCAATAGATAATCCTGCTTACATTGTACCAACAAATGTTGGTTTGTGGGCATTTACACCAAAAAAAGACCCCAGTAAAAGCATTTAGGCACTCAGTCCTACTATCCTTGTATGCACTGTCAGTTCTGCTCCTTATTTATTCATCTCTCAACTTTACTGAGCTGGAGAGTGTAGCAGATATTGAATATGGATCAATAGATCACTCCCCAGGATGCATACTGTCAGCCGACTGAGCCCTCAGGCAGATGCCAAGCCTCTGGTCACATTTGCATTTGGAGATGGAAAATAACTACTGCTTGTCAGAAAGTGGGGAACTGTGCGCTCTCAGGGTTTGTGCAAAAAAACTAGCAATTCAAAACTATACATGCCACAAAAAGCTCCGTGCATTCAAGAAAATGTACTTTTTACAGTAAATCCCTCCCCGGTGTGAGTGTAAACACACGCCGGGTAAGCTTGCATTGGTATGCTTCTTTATGTTCTCGTTGAAAATACAAGACTCACATGCATACAAACTGTATGTGAGACACAGATTGGAGCCCTGGTGAAATAGTCGTTTTAAATCCTGCTTAAGAAAAGACAGTCACACAAAAAAGGAGGTTATATAGTTAAACAAATTAAGAAAGGTCTGAGTCGTGTTGCTGTTTTTGGTGTTTTTAACACGTTTAAAGAAAACTGTTTCTGAGTATTTCTTGAATTTAAATTGTGGTGAATCAGGAGGAGAAGAAAAAATGCAAGAAACAAACAGATCCGTGAACGTCTTTGTTTTCCTGGTCTGAGCTGGAATCTGGATCAGAACCGTACGCCTGGATAGAAAGGATATTTTTGGATTTTTGTTCCACCGCAAATGTTAGCTTGGGTTTGTAAGGGGCCGTAAGCTAGCAGGAGAGCGAGTAAACAGATGGGTGACGGGGTGTGGGGGCGGTGTTGCTCCATTCATAATACAATCAGAGTGGATCTTTAAAGTTCCTTAAATCGTCTTTTCATTGCAGGACAAAAAAAATTCATCTTTAGATTTAAGCTAAGAGCATGCTAAATATGTTTCTATAGCAACAGTTTATTTTAATCATTATTTTTACACTTTTATTTGACATAATCAAAACATTTATTTTCAATGTCCTTAATTTCCCTCTGTTATTTTCCTCCGTGTGTCTGATCTCACTATATTATTATTTACAGTACTCTGTTTATTATAAAAGAAACAGAATGACGTTTTCATTATCAGGTGAACACGTGTTAGTGGATAATCTATAGATCTGGAAAATTCCTGTCTGTGAGTTTATAAAGATGTTCATTTAGTCAGAATGTATGTTTACTCTGACTGACGTTAGCATTAGCCATCCTGTGGGAAATCCTATTATATGTTAGCATCAAGCTAGCAGACTTTAGCCTAATATGCTAAATCTATCTCTATTTTTATGAATCGATTATTGATCTGTTAAGCTTCAATTGATCCAAATCGATTTATCAACCCAGTCCTACCTGGTACTGAACAGTACAGGTGAAGTTTTCCAGATTCTTGTATTTCTTCAAGATGATAAATGAAATATGTTTACAAACAAACAAGTAAACAAGAATGAATGTCAAATCAGTTCACATTGTAGTTTGATAAAGTTGTTCTTTTTCCACATTAAAACAATAGTAAACGGCGTGGACTTGAGAGGCTGACCACTGCACCACAGCCACCCTTAAATGGAACATTATTAGAGCGGTCCACCACACTGTATGGTCACATGCTAAACTCTTTCCCCACAGTGGACTGTAGTGATGGTTGATTAGTTTTGCTGCATCATGTGTGTCCTCCCCTGTGATGGTCCTTTTTACGTTATAGTAAAATAAACCGCCATGTCTCAATCCAAATGGTGTTTTTTTATATCGACTATCATCGATTTATTTCATTTAAAAATGATTTTTAATAGGTCCAGTTGATTGAAAACACCTCAGACATTCGGATCTGGTGGGATCATCAGTCAGTTCGATGAATCGTTGCTCCCCTAATAATAAACCATTTTTCTATTTTTCCACCATTTAACTCAAACTAGCTTTGATTCTTTTATTTTGAACCATTCCTGCAAATTATGACCAATTTTCCTCTTGCGAGTCTAAAGTATATTATTGGTTTTATTCAGAGATGTTTTATTGGGGATGTTTTTCTAAATTACTCATGCCGGCGTTCTGATTATAGTTTGGAGAAGCTTTTCAACTCATCAGACTAAACATAGGTCTCCTCCTCTTGAGATATAACAACTGATGGAATGAGTCATTCTGGCTAATACACTGGTCTTCCAGAAAGTCGCACAGTGAGACAGATAAGACTGGACAGAGGCAATTTAGCAGCTAGACTGTACGTCTGTCTGTTTAGCACAATCAGTGGAACCAATCAGGCCCTGAGTAGAGAGTCAGCATGTGATCAGAGAGGTTACTATGGCATTAACCGCCTGCTTCAACGTGGAGATGCTATCAGTGCAGCAAGGCACAACTGCAAGCCAAGAAAGTGGCTTTAGAAAGGGCTTAACCTGACCTGCAATCTCACTGGTCAGCGCAGGAGAAGGAGCAGGAATCCCGACAGAGCGCCTGAGAGGGTAATTAAAATGTTGGGTCAGTGCATCACGTTGGCAGTAACAAGCAATTATTGAGCATTTTGGTTTTATTTCTGCTCAGTGAAAACTGTCATTTAAATGTTTCTTTACAGAATGGTGGAAGTGCTCTCACCACAGACACATTTATATTGTGGTTTCATATGAATACAACCTGTAATATTTGAACGTTACTGTCCTCATGATGGGACCACGAGGACATGAGGCCGCACCAATGGATCGTTTATCCTGCATCATATGACATTACTACTAAATCTGTCTAAAATTCATCACGGCATTCTCCAAAGGTGTTATTTTTAATTCTTGTCCAAACTTACGTAGTTATTTTTATGTATTGGTATGTTGTTAAAAAATACAAAACCCATGTATGAGTTTGTGAGAAGAAACATTTTAGTTACCATATTTTTTCCACTATTTCTTTATTCATTTGATCTTGTCCTACTCCCATCATCTATTTATATATTTTTAAAGTGTTCTTTTGATTATGAAACATTTGAATTAATATGTAATTATTATTTTAACAGCGTTTTTTTTTAATTATGAGTATGTTGGTTTATCCCACAAACCAACAGTGTCGTTTTCTAGGACATAGTTTCAGCAGAACCTCAGGAGTTCATGAGAAATTCATCCCTGAATTGTGGGTGGGACTGTTGGTGTGCAACCCCTCCCCCACTTCCTGTCACTTGTCTGTTTACACTATCTGCTGCTATCTTACAGCCCATCACGTCCCCAAACGAGCATTTCATGGGCACCAAAAATGACGAGCAAAATCGTTTCTACACAGCTGTACAGTTTAGAGCCAGATTCCAGCTCAGAACGGAAAAACAAAAGAGGAAGCACGAGCACAAATGCTGAAGCACGGCGATCAAAGCTAAAGCCAAATGATAAAAGCCGAAGCATGATAACAAAATCTATACCACGACAACAAAAGCCAAAGCACAACGACAAAAGCGTAAACACGAGGACAGAAGAGGAAGCACAAAGAAAAATGCTGAAGCACGACAACAAAAGAGGATGCATAGTAAAAAAAGCCGAAGCAAAAGGAAAGAAACCAAAGCATAACAACAAACGCCAAAGCACGATGACAAAATCACAATGACAAAAGTGAAAGCATGACAAAAGAAGAAACACGTTGACAAAAGCTAAAGCCCAATGATAAAAGCCGAAGCATGATGACAAAATCTTAACCACGTCAACAAAACCCAAAGAACTACAACAAAAGCGGAAACACGAGGACAGAAGAGGAAGCATGACGGCAAAAGAGGAAGCACAGTGACAATAGATGAAGCATGAAACAAAAGAGGAAGCAAGACGACAAAAGAGGAAGCATGACGGCAAAAGAGGAGGCATGAGAGCAAAAGAGGAAGCAAGACGACAAAAGAGGAAGCATGACGGCAAAAGACGAAGCATGAAGACAAAACAGGAAGCATGACAGCAAAAGCGGAAGCACAGTGACAATAGATGAAGCATGACGGCAAAAGAGGAAGCATGACGACAAAAGAGGAAGCACAGTGACAATAAATGAAGTATGAAACAAAAGAGGAAGCAAGACGACAAAAGAGGAAGCATGACGGCAAAAGAGGAGGCATGACGGCAAAAGAGGAAGCAAGACGGCAAAAGAGGAAGCATGAAGACAAAAGAGGAAGCATAACGACAAAAGAGGAAGCATGACGGCAAAAGAGGAAGCATGACGGCAAAAGAGGAAGCAAGACGGCAAAAGAGGAAGCATGAAGACAAAGAGGAAGCATGACGACAAAAGAGGAAGCATGACGACAAAAGAGGAAGCACAGTGACAATAGATGAAGCATGAAACAAAAGAGGAAGCATGACGACAAAAGAGGAAGCATGGCGACAAAAGAGGAAGCATGACGACAAAAGAGGAAGCATGACGACAAAAACCCAAATCGTTCTGCTCCACTTTTCAATGGACCTACCGATGGAGGCCCTCCCCTTAAGCGGTTCTGGTCGGTACTGGTTAATGTCCATTTGACAACGGAAACGCTAAAAATTCCGGACCGGACCGCTCTGGACCGCTTAGTGGAAACGAGGCTTCAGTCTGCGATTGGTGCATCAGAATCGACCGGACCAGAGAGTTTGTGGTCAGCGATCGTAGAGCCCAAAGAAATACTTAGAAATGTGATTTTAAGATGACTCTTCTTTTATAAATCTCCTCTATCATGTTAAAAACACCAAAACCACATTTTTATCAGAACAAGTCTTTAAGTCGGAGTCCTGAAAGTAGTTGAGTTATTTTGAGCTTAGCTGCACATTGTCTTCAGTCAGAATAAAAAATGGAAGCAGCTGACATGAACACGACGCCTCCTCGAGCTTAGAGGTGAGCAGAGCTGTAATTAAATGAAAAGATTTTTAAGGGAGCGTGAACGTTTGAAACATCCCTGCAGTTGTCTGTTGGTGTCAGGGTTTCAGTGAAGGCGCCGCCTTCCGATTGGTGGAGAGTAATTCCTGGGGTTTGGGCGTTAACCATCCTGACTGGAGGTTCATTCGGCGGGAAGCCTTCCTCTGAAGTGTCGCGGTGTGTGCTGAACCTCCGTCCTCCGAGACATGCTCCTCTGTCCGTGTGCAGATCTGATTATGGTCCTTGATTGCGAGTGACAGTGTGCAGATTGAGTTGCGCAGCCTTTCTAATTCTCTCTATTAATGAGCTGAGCTCCATACTGCTGCCCCGGACCCCATCTATTAATCACAATTTGTCATCTGTCTTGCTCTCTCCACACTTGCTGTCCTCCCTCCCTCCCTCCTCTCCTCCACCTGTCCCATTCTGTCCTTCTGATTACATTTACAGCCTTTTTTCCTCCTGACTTTTCCACAATCATTTGTTGACAAACAAGATTTTTTTTTCTATATGCATAAATATGTACACAGAATATTCCTGTCATCTTTCTACCTGCATTCCCACCCATGTAACTCCTGTTTTCTCCCCTCCCCTGTGTTTCTATCCACTGTATGGTATATCGTACTCAGCTGTTCGTATTAGGAGCGTAAGGATTAATCAATTTCTATAGCTACGATCCAACCAGATTGATTGATCTGTCTGAGGAAAGTTGTTAATCCAATTGACCCATCTATTAGAAAATCGTTTCAAATTGAGATAAATCGATAATCTTTGAAAATCTCCTTTGGATTGAGACATGTTAGATTAATGACAGCAGACTACACACACAAACTGATCTACCATCATAACAGTCCAATGTATGGAAACACTGAATCAATCAGAGTCATGTGATCATACAGGGTGGTAGAATGTTCTAATAATGATTATTCTGATGTGGAGAAAAAACTTTATCAAACTAAAATGAATGGATTTGACATTCATTCTTGTTTACTTGTTTGTTCACATATTTAATTTATTATCTTGAAGAAATACCAGAAAAATGGAGAACTTCACCTGCACTATTCAGGTATTCATCTCCGAGTCAGACTGGGGGAAGTTTTGGATAAAAATGACCTGGACCCGGGAACCAAGGTGTTGCTTAACCTGGAACACTGTGTGTTCAGCGGCAATCATTAAAGTTTCTGTTTCCTTTACATTCAGTTGTAATTGATTAATTCCAAACCAGCTTTTAATGAAAGAGAAGCAGTTTGATAATTCAGCTAATTTGTGAAAGTTTGAGTCGGTGAAGGAACAGTTGGATGTCATCGGGATGAAAAGGATATGACACATTTTTAAAACCATTAATGAGACAGGAGGAACATGATTGGGCCAAGGACTGCGCCCTGTGGAACACCATGTAACAGAGGAGTGGGTTCAGATGAAATGTTGTTTAGCAAACATGCTAACTGTTCTGTTGGACCGGTAGGAGGAAAACCACGAAAGAACAGCTCCAGAAACTCCTAATTCATGTTGTCGTTGACAAGAAAATTTGAAAAGGTTGAAGACAAATCGAATAAAACCAGGATACTGTAACGACCAGAGTCTGCTGCCATCAGTACATGGTCCGAGGGAGCGGTTTCACTGGAGTGCATCCTGCCAAACCCAAACTGATATCAATCTAAGATACCGTAGAACCATGAATCCAAAACAACCAAACTCTGCTCCATACTAGAGGGGAGTATTTGTTCCAGTGATTACATTTTTGGACTTAGACCCATCAACGTGACTCAAGCAGATTCTGAAGCGCGGAAAAGCAGCCATGGCACTTTACAGTCGGGATGTGTTTATCATGTAAGCAGTCAAAGAGCTGCACGGGTCAAAGAGGCTTTTTAGGTGTCACCAGTGACACCTTTGGTGTTAATTTAGGGGTGATTTTACCAGAAACTCAACTATTACCTAAAATAAAGAAAAGGACAACAAAGAAAACTGATAGTCCTGCCAGTCCACTGACTTTAATCAGTTCACGCCAGAGGCCGGTTAAACTCTCAAAGAATGAACAAACGAACCATAAAAATAAAATGGTGAGATCAGAAAAGCCTTAAAAGTGAACCCGCCCCGATAGAGAAGATTGTCTTTATGCTAAAGACCAACACAACTAACCGCCTTGCAACTTTTCTTCTGCCTGAGACAAAAATTAATTGAAGATCTGGATGAAACGGCAAATGAAGTTCATAAATCATGCGGTTTAGTGCTCCAGCATATTCACGCGAAATGTTTATAAAGAGATCCACCCCAAAAGAGGAGCAGGTACTTTATCAACGGAGAGCGCCGCCTCAGCTGACTCAGTCTAACTGATGGTCGTAATCTTCAGTTTCTGTCTCACCAGAGACTGGAGCACAAACGCAGCTTCCTCTTTGTGGCTCAGACAGACATCTGAACACGAACAATCTCTGACCTCCAAATATCCAATCGTGACATTGATCATCTCATCAATAATTGGTTATGAGTGACGGGATGTTTTATTCGGAGACATTTTCTACTTCAGTCTGTCTATCCTAGATCTCGTTCTGTTTAATGTTCTGAGTTTGTGTTCTGATGAACAAAATGACTTTTTCATTTTCTGGAGACAAAGTTTATTATAAACTTCAGCTTTAAACTGACCTGATGAACCTGAAGGTTTGTGTGGAGTTAAGAATCTACATGTACAAACGGTGTGTTCTGTTTTGTTTACTGCTGGTGTTCAGCAGTGAGAAGACTCCAGAATGTTGTCCGTCTGTTTGGGTGACAGTGATGGATTCTGAGCTGTTTGACCCCGAAACAAATGAAGACATGAATGAATGAAGGTTAAACAATCTGTCCTGAACTCAAAACTTTGGATATGGAAATTATTATTTTTTAAGTTACTGAAACAAAATTCAATCGGTTGGGTGTTTGGCTGATTGATTTTGTTCATTTGTTGATTGGTTGGTTGATTAGTTTATTGGTTTATTGGTTGGTTTTGTCGGTTGATCAGTTGGTCGGTCAATCGATTGGTTGACTGATTGATTGATAGAGATAGATCAAACTCAGCATATTAAGTCATAAATTGCTTAGAAATATATAAATGACAACAAATAATACACACACATTACCATACACACGTACATAATTCATTTATAATTGCTCTTAATCCCACATAGAGCTATAGTTCTGAGGACATATATAACAAAAATGACGCTTAATATTTCATTTCTCTGCATTTCTGTATTCAATTTGTTAAAAATCAGGAGTAGAAGATTAAAAAGTATTTTAAAAAACAGTATAATTGTGACAGAGAATACTCTGCTAGGCCACGAGGTCCTGGCTCCACTCATTAGTTCATTAACACGAATTAAGAACTATTACTTTTTAAGGACATTTGCAAATATATAATGTCTAATTATCCTTAATGAAACAACGCCTCTTTAATTGTCTGACAACACGATAAAATCTTGCACAAATGTTTGTCGTACGATGTGTGTGTGTTTGGACAAAATGATCCGACTTCACAGTAAAGCTGATGCCGATTCTTAATGTTCTGCTGCCCTCTGCTTTTTCTTCTAACAGATATTGATCAATAACAGATCCTGATAAGTAAAACTTTCCTTTTTATCATATTGATACAGTTGTTGTTTGATTATGGCTGTCGCTTTAACGCGTTAATCATAATTAATTAATTACAGGCCTTTAAGTGCGTTATTCTTTTCAATCTCGTTAATTTAATTTTTGCATTTGATTCAATTCAATTCAATTCAATTCAATTTTATTTATATAGCCCAATATCACAAATTCAATTTGCCTCATTGGGCTTCATGCCTGTAGTTTTTACAGATGCACAGATGGAGTCATAAAATATGCACAATAGGTAAAAACTAAACAGACTATAAAGAACAGGTCATCCCTGTCCTTAGACCCTCCCTCGCGGTAAGGAAAAACTCCTAAAAAAAACCTGAGTCAGGACAGATGGTTACTTCCATGTTAATGCACACCTGACGGCATTATCCCATATATTATAAATATTAAATAAATAATTAGAACTTCAGTCTTCTTGTATTTTTACATTTTTATTCTTTTTAATTGTTCAAGATTTTTTTAAATCTACCCCTCAGAGGTGTGAAAGTGAAGGTTGGAAGTCTTGTACAACAAAAAAACTTAATAAATCCACCTTTTAAATTTTATTTTGATCTCTTACGGCGCAAAAAATTAAATAAAATACCAGAAAATAAAGCTTTTCACAGCAGTTATTGAACCATTGCTCTAAGAATCAATTCAGGTCACGATCAATTAATCCCACAAGAAGATTAATAGCATTACAGCACAAATTTTTGTAAAATGTTTGCTGCTGATTTTTTAATAACTAAAAGTTTTTAAAATATTGTCAATTTTTCCATTCAAAAATCTGTTTTTCTGAAAACTTTCTCCAGCATAATCAGAAATAACATACAGATCCATATATTTCTATAGTGATGATGGGAAAAACATGTTTGGATTACTATACGAGTTATATGTTTGATAAAAATGGAGAAGCTTTGATATGTTGAGCATTTGAGTGGATCCTTCTGGTGTGTTTCAGTGAACGAAACCACGATCTGAACAGAACCAGAGATCCGTTCAGGTCATGGTTTCAGTGAACGAAACCACGATCTGAACGGAACCAGAGATCCGTTTGCAGCACACCGATGAGGAACCATCGCATGAGGAGTGGCTGTCGTGCAGCGCTCGGGCAGATTCTTCTCTCTACTTCACTTTGTAGTTAAAACTTTTCAAGTTTACAAATATTTTTGCTTGAATGCAGCAAAGATAAAATCCGCTTTCAGGAGAGCAGCTGGAGATGGAGTGAGACGCCGGCGGGAAAAAGAGGAAAAGAACACAGCAAGCCGTGACGAAGGACAGGAAGACAGGCGGCTGGAAGAGAGCGCGAGGGATCATCCCGTATGGATGACAGGGGCAGCAGAGAGAGGAGAGCAGAGGAGGGAGAGATAGTGAAGCGAGACATCGATGACCTTCTTCTGGCTCTTAAACCATGCTGTTCATGCCATCGCATCACTCAGAGACAAGAACACCTCCTATACCCGCTGCTGCGACACCAACATGACAGGGCTGTCGGATCCGCCGGACAATGCCTCCGACACACAAATACGACACACACTGTTTCCTTTTTTAAGCTCTGTAAAATTACATCAAGAGAAAGAAAAAAACACACACAGACCTTTTCATGGATTCACTTTCATCGCTGATGGAACAGATGCAGAAACATGGATCTGAGAGAACTTCTAGCATCTATGCAGCTTTAGTTTTGGTTGATTGGACCAGATTTCATGCAATGATTTAAAAAGAGGTTCTGTTCTGAGGAATTAGTAATGATTTCAGTCAAAGAGTGAGCTGAGCTTAAATCCATGATCCCAAAGCTGCAGCTCCACCTGCAAAGACTTTGATGTTCCACATACTGTACATAAAGGAACAGAAAGACCCAAACTCACAAACAATGAATAATCAGACTAAAACCACGATGACGAGGAGGATACACGAGTTAAAGAGAAAAACGTCTGGGAAACGAAAGAGGAGAACAAGCACAGAAAGATCATCTAAGGTTGAGTTTGGATTTCTTTACAGAGACCATGAAGGATCAAAAAGATAATACAAAGATTAAAAAAATAGAGTAGATATGGAAAACAAACAGGTAGTAAGATACATGTATGTATTTCACTTTTTTTTTTTTTAATTTTGAACTTTTAAAGTTACATTTTAACTGTTTTATCGATTTCTATCTATTTTATTCCATTATGGGTTTTGTTTTTTAATTTAACTGTGTGGTGAGATGTATGGAGCAAGGACAATGACATAATTTCCGTAAGGATTAATAAAGTATATATCTATCTATCTATGTAGAACAAGTCAATGTAGAGGGAAAAGAAGATAAGTGCGTCTTCTTTGTTTGTATCACTTATAGGGTAAATGTTTCAGAGGTATTGAACTACCAACCACAAAACCTGATCTGATTCTCTCAAATGTTTCTGTGATTTTATTTTTTATTTATTTTATCTATGTACTACGGATCCCCATTAGCTGCTATTCTTTCTACAAACCTTTTACATTTCTGCAAGTATTAACATAAATAAATATTCAAAATAAAGCAATAACAATAGCAATAGTTTTTATAGAAAGGAGAATTTTGTTATTTTCAAATATACTTTTATATTTATTTAAATTAAATGTTTTTAAGTGATAAATGAAACTCTTTTTAATGTCTTCCTAAACTCACTGATGCACCAGAAGTGAATCAGTCGTCATCCGAGCTGAGAGTCTCGGTCACAACTGCCCTCGTATGGAGCGAAATTTGTGCCAATATTTTTTGAAACTCAAATAAAACAAATTATAAAATAATATTGGTGTTTGGCCCAAAAAATGTAGAATGTGAAAACCTTTTGCCATTCCTAAATAAATCTAATTATTTTCAGCTTCAAATGTTTCGTTTTTTGGGTTTCAAAATTAAAAATTTCAATTTCATAACTTTTTTTTCTCTTTCATCTCTTCTTTTGTTAATTTTCGAATCTTAAAATTTCAGGTTCAAAACTTTTAGCCCTATCGTGGCGCGTTGGGGCGGGGCTAACACGGAGGACCAATCACAATCGATGAGGATGGTAACTTCAGTCCCGGTGCGTTCACTGACTCTGAGAACTGTGAGGATTACGGTCAGAAAATGTCTGTTTAGTCTGAACTGTCATAATCTGAAGTCTCAAGATGGATGTTAACAGCAGTTTTATGGCCTACAGTAGAAAATAGGTTTTATTTGGAAAAACGTGCTGGATGCACTTTACATTTAGTTTAGGTTATTTAAGCCCCAACTTCACAAAAAATGCTCCGACTCGGCTCTGGTGTCTGGCAAAAATTTGAACCCAACGAAACGATTCGGAGTGCCTGAGAGGTCAAACCACAGAGGTCGGACCACAGAGGTCAGACCACAGAGGTCGGACCACAGAGGTCGGACCACAGAGGTCGGACCACAGAGGTCGGACCACTGAGGTCGGACCACAGAGGTCGGACCACAGAGGTCGGACCACAGAGGTCGGACCACAGAGGTCGGACCACAGAGGTCGGACCACTGAGGTCGGACCACTGAGGTCGGACCACAGAGGTCGGACCACAGAGGTCGGACCACAGAGGTCAGACCACAGAGGTCAGACCACAGAGGTCAGACCACAGAGGTCGGACCACAGAGGTCGGACCACAGAGGTCGGACCACAGAGGTCGGACCACAGAGGTCAGACCACAGAGGTCAGACCACAGAGGTCGGATGTGATTGGATGACGTGAGTTCTTCTCACACTTTTCAATAGGGCTGGGTTGAAAAAAATGATTGATCAATTTGAATCGATTTAAGCTTAATAGATCAATAATTGATTCATAAAATATATTAATTGATTTAGCACATAAAAGTAAAGTCTGCTAGCTTTATGCTAACATTTAATAGAATTTCCCATAAGACAGCTAATGCTAACACTCGGTCAACCTAAACAAACATTCTGACTAAATGAACATCTTTATATGAATCTTCCAAATTCTTTAAAGGAAAGGTTTTTTAAAGTAACCATTTGTGCTCTAAAACATCTTTTTTTTAGTTTCTCATTCTTTCATCTTCTTCTAGAATAAAGTGTACTTCTATTGCGCAATCGCCACCTAGTGGTCAAACTGAAACGTCCTCCAGGAGAAGCAGAACAATGTTTCCAATGTTGATGATCTGAACATTTTAGTTAGAACTTCTCCTTTAGAGAATCCATGTAACTCTGGATGATATTAACAATCTCATTATTTCACTGATACATTTACAGGATGTGAACTGGATCAGATTAATACAAATATGTTCAAATTATATAATAGATTATTAATGTATCATAGTATTTCCAAACAAATGTGTATAAATCTAAACTTAAAATTGAATTGAATCAAAAGAATTGAAAAAAAAACCCAAAATTGAATTGATTCAGGCTCTTGTGAATCGAATTGATTCTGGAAATTATAACTGCTACCCCGCCCTACTTTTTAAGTAACATAAAGAATCCAGCATTCACATCGGAGTCGTAACGGTTGCCGTGTGAGCCCGGTGTTAAACAACACATAAAGGTAAGTAAGGGAGAAGTAGAAGAGATGCACAGATTGTACAGATTCTCCATTTTATCAACCTCTCCCCAAACACGTTAAAAAGCAGTATGGTCATTTAAAGAGTTACCAAACCAGAGTAGTCAGAGTCCAAGCGAAGGTCGGGGCAGGCAGCAAGCAATCAGAGATAAAGCAGAAGATCAGGTGCAGATAGAAACGCTCAGTAACGCAGGCAGGACGGCACAAACAATACTTCGCACTGAGCAGTGCTTAAAGAGTAACCAAACCCTAAATCAACTTTTTGTCCGTTGAACTCTAGAAATGGGTGCTGTCTGTTGGTCATTGCCAAATTTTTGATAAGTTCAAATAAAATTGTTTAATTCACGAAAATATAGTTAAAATGTGTCTGTGTGCTGCCCCCTACAGGTTGAATCGAGGTATTACAGTTGAATTTTGTGATTGGTCAAACCATGTCAGTTTCAGAAGTCTCACAACATAATCTGTAGCTCCAGTAATGATAACAGTGCCGCCCCAAGCTCCACCCCTCTGACGGGATTTTCCCATTTCGGCTGTGGGCGGAGTCAGCCTCCAACGTCCCTGTTTGGTTACCCTTTAATAACATCTATTCCTGTAGGATCACTTCCTGTTTAGACTGGGTAAATGGTCTTTGTTTCCAAGAATAATAATGACGACTTCGCCTTATAAATGTTTTAACTGAAGAAAAACATAAAATCTTTATTCTAAGTGCAGCAGATGAAGCTCCTCATCTGTTCTCCATCATCTGGGATCATCATCGACTGTTAGAGACCGTCTGTCTCACACGGATCCGTCTGCACCTCTAATCCTGTACCTGCATTCTCTGCAAGGTGAAAGCAATGAGCCCCCCTCCCCTCCCCCACGGTTTCTGTCTTCCTCCCACACACTCTCCTCCGTTCTCCTGTTACCTCCAGGTCTCTGTTTTCCTCTTGATCAGTCCACAGACCGCAGTGTCCAGGCCTCATTTGTGTTTGTGTTGGAGTTAATGTTTCATTTGTCTGCGGCCGGCGAACAAAAGCTGCGTTTCTCCGTCAGATCTGCCACAGCTGTGCATCTCATTTTGAAAACGCTTTGTGCTTTTGTTTTTCCAAGAATAGCACAGTTGAACAGTGGTTAGGAAACGGTGAACATGTGAGAATTCATTAATATAAAACTCTCCGTACATGTGACCGGACTAGAAAGGAACAATGAGACGTTAAACTGACCAGAGAGAGTTGGCTCCAGTTTTACCACCAAAAGGACAACAGACAACATAAGTGAAAATAATGTTATTATTTGTCCTGAAAACTACAAATAAACATATTTTTAAGATCTGATATCACTATCCATAAGCCTTTCAGAACAAGCTTTATGAATATATAAAATAATCTATTACCTTTGAAAACTAAAGAACACATTTTATATGAATTATTTCCACAAGCTCCAACTCGATCTCTGAGGCTCCGCCTTCAATCCTTGTGGGTGCCGCCCATTTCATGATGTCATCCTCTGCAGCGTGTCTACGTTTTACCCACAAAATTAAACAATATCCAAATATCCACGAGAAAGTGCGTTAGATGGGGGCGGAGCTGGCAGTACAGACTCTTCCTGGAAGGGGCGGTTCTCACTTTGTGATGTCACAATGTGAGGACGGCTTGTGTATTGGGAGGGGCTGGTGCTCAGAGAGCAGGTTTTAGAATCTGATTTGGGTTTTTTAATGCAGAATTGACATTATAATACACTTGAAAGCTTAAAAAAGTTGATTTTTGCGTATAGATCAGGAGTCTGCGGCTCCAGAGCCTCATGTGGCTCTTTAATTAAAATAAAAATGTTTGAAACATTTTAAAAAGTAACTATAAAGTAAAAAGTAAGTAAAGTTTAACAAAAGTAAATTAACTTAAACTTTATTCAACTCATTTCCAAACAATTGAAGGACGGAATAAATCATCCATCGAGGATCCGAACAACAGTAGCCGTAATTCTCCATCACTCTTTGTAGTTTATTAAAGTCATACTGACACATTTGAGCTTCATTTATTACAGAATATCAATTTACTGTCAGTGACCAGAATTAAAGATATTTTAAATTATAATCTGCTGGATTATAAATCAGATTTTCTATTTTTGCATAAATTGAAGGATTTAAAGTGGTTTTAATGTATGGTAGGGGTCACTTCATCAGCTCTGATTCAGTTTTTATTGGTTATTTTTATGAATTTGTGGCTGAAATGCAGCAAAAACAGATTTTTTCTATCATTGATGACTTTCCACTTCCTGCTGCATTTGCTGCATTGACAGGATCCTATAGGATGTCTTTTATTTTGAAAAGGAGTCATGCAAAGCTCTGCCAATAGTTTATTTACACGTATCATGTCAGAAGCATTTAAAACAATTCAGTAAACTTGATATAAAATGATTTAAAGTCAAAGTGCTCTTCCATCTGATTCTAAACAATCAGACACAAAATATGATCCGACTTTCCTTTATTTTGACAAGTTCTGGTAAAGCTTTAAATTATAAACACTTCTTTTCAGCAAAAACATGTAGACAGAAGTAGAACAGTTAACTGTGCAAACTATTGAACATAAAACTTGATATTTACAATCATCTGCAAAAAAAACCACAAAGTGCAAAAGACGAGCAGCTGAAGTATTTCAGGAGGTTGTTCAGTCAGCGTGACACGTCGCCTGGAGGTGATGAGGCAGAAATTCTTCTTGACCCACATACATGGATCAGACATAACCGAGGAGACAATCTGCAGAATATCTGTGTTTTTGTGACAGAAAATAAAGAGCAGACCTCGAGGAAATGTGCTGCTGGTCACAGACCGAGATACTTGTCTCGTAGATGGTGCAACAATTCAGGAACAAAAAGAGCAAAAGTGTTGTATTTCCTCCGGTGTATCTGGACTCGTGCGGCACAGCCAAAGACTGTCTTGTTATTGCCACTTTACCTCATGGCCGGCTCATATGTCACTGGGCTGCCTCGCCATCTAAAGCCTGCAGTGTACAGCCCCACATCTGTCTGTGGGAGCAAGTCTAGTTTATCTACGGTAGCGGTGTCAAACTCGATCCCACAGGGGCAAAAATCCAAAACACACCTGAGGTCGCAGGACGAACAGGATAAACATTTACTGAACACTCTAAAACTACATATTTAAAACTTTAAAACTGTTACTTTTTAACAAAATTATGAACTAGATATAGCATTACCTGTGATAATGCTAGTGTGAATGCTGGAAGCTGAATTTAGCCGCTGAAAACGCTGAAGTTGATAGCTGAAAAACTGAAGCTGATAGCTGAAAACGCTGAAGCTGAAAGCTGAAAACGCTGATAGCTGAAAACGCTGAAGCTGATAGCTGAAAATGCTGAAGCTGATAACTCAAAACACTGAAGCTGATAGCTGAAAATGCTGAAGCTGATAGCTGAAAATGCTGAAGCTGATAGCTGAAAATGCTGAAGCTGATAGCTGAAAACGCTGAAGCTGATAGCTGAAAACGCTGAAGCTGATAGCTGAAAATGCTGAAGCTGATAGCTGAAAATGCTGAAGCCGATAGCTAAAACGCTGAAGTTGACAGCCAGCTAAAATATTAGCGAAATGCCAAATTTGCCTTAAAAACAAAACAAAAAATCTGACTAAATTAGCCAAAACAGCTACCATGTGGCTGAAAAAAAAATCTAAACTTCAAAATACCCTAAAAAACTTTAAAGCATAAATTTGTCAAAACAGCTAGCATGTAGCTGAAATATTAGCTAAACTCCCAATATGCCTGAAAAACATAAAAATTAGCCAAAATACCCAGAATGTTGTTAAAATATTAGCCTAACTCCGAAACGGACTTAAGAAAATAAGAGTCTAAATCAGCCAAATATCAGCAAGTAACAGAAAATTTAGCTAAACTCCAAAATAGCCTAAAAAATCTTAATAAATGCCAAAATAGTCCAAAAAGCTACCAGAAAGACAATTTTTAAAACTTTAAAATTGTAATTTTGACTTTGACATGTGATGTAAAAATGTAATTTCTTTACACTCTCAGTGATAATGGAGGTTAAAATGGTCTTATGAACATATAATAGAGAGGAAGTCTGTTCTTTAAATCCAGTGTGATGATAATCAGGTTAATCTGAACTCACAAACCAACCAGTTTCTTCAGGAAAACTCTACAAGCTGAAGAGTCTGCAGGTCCCCGAACGCTCACATGTGGATCCTACAGTAAACCTCCGTCTCCTCTCACTCCTCCCTTCACACCCCCCTCTGTTTCTTCTTCATTCATCCTCTCAGTGGGCCATCCTTGAAGCATTCAAGCGCTCTGACAACATGCACAGCTGAGTTCTTCACATCTTGTCTCGTCACGGCAATTACACACACACTCTCACACAGACACACTTTTAACATCCTTTCTGCACTAATTTCTCAACCATATATTTCTTTTGTGGCTTTTCCCTTAAAAAAATACATGTTGGTGAAGTGTCTTTTGTCTCGACTGGATTAAACTTCTGTGCCAAAAACAAAGTCAGAATCAGCCGTTAACTGTTGGTTTGAGGCGTGAGCAGGTGGTCCGAGAGGTCAGCGCCGGGATCAGCGTCTGACCCCGTCCTCACTATTGTAAAAATACGGGTTAATTAACAGGAGACTTTAATAGCCTCTGATGAATGATTCATAGCTGCCAGGTCTATAAGCAGCATTTAAAAGAAGTGAAAGGAGGCAGAGCGTCCATGAATTATTCAGATCCAATGGAACCAGCACAGCATTTCACTAACAGTCAGCTAGAGAGGATTTCAGCCGCTGAGCATCCAGCCACTGGACCAATAATGAACGTATAACAGTTATGAATGCACAATCAGATATACGCTGTTGTTACTTGGAAAATGGCTAAACAGAATCAGCTGTGTAATTTAAAACTGAACCACAGAGACGTGAGGAGAACCGTCATGGAGGTGAACTGGGACAGATTCACTGTCGGGGATTTAAACGTCACCGATCATAACTCATCAGCTCAGAAGCTTCAATATCATTTTAAGACCGTTTGCTCTCTGAACTTCTTCAACAAATCATTTATTTATTTTATTTATTTTTCGAACAAGAACAACAACAAAACAAAGAAAGTTTAAAGAAACAATGCAGTTTATCCCTCAATCAATCTTGAATAGTTCAAAAAAGAGCTTTAGAAGAAGCTAAAAGCGTATCAAGTCCAAGCCCCTTTGATCTTTTTCAGCTCAAATTAATTATACAATTATCTCCTTGGCTATACTAACCCAAAGATCACGTGACAAAGTCGAGGCCCGGGGGCCGGATTCGGCCCTCCGGGTTAGGGGCACCACTAGGGATTTTGGGCCCCATGAAAACAATTTTTCCCCCACCAGTCCAGGCCCCTAGAATTTTTTCTGTTTTTTAAATATTTTAGGATTTAGCTCTTTTTCCAGCTACATGCTAGCTGTTTTGGCTAGTTTAAGCTTTTTCAGTTTTGATATTTTGAAGTTTATCCATATTTTCAGCTACATATAAACTGTTTTGGCTAACATATTTTTGTTTGTTTGTTTTTAGGCTAACTTCAGCTTCAGCGTTTTCAGCTATTAGTTTCAGCATCTTCAGCTATCAGCTCTAGCATCTTCAGCAGCCGAATTCAGCTTACAGCGTTCACACCAGCATTATCGCAGGTAATGTTATATATGTAGTTCATAATTATGTTAAAAAGTTACGGTTTTAAAGATTTAAAAATGTAGTTCTAGAGTATTTAATAAATGTTTATTCTGTTCGGCCTACGGTGGGTTTTGGGTTTTGTCCTCCTGTGTGTTTGAGTTTAACACTCCTGCTTTACATTTTATTTCAGGGATTTTTCCTAAATAATTAAAACAAATTTCTGACTTTTAATGCACCCAGAATGTTTTGCTTATTTTAGAATAAATCAAAGTGTACTCATACTCCGATGTTTTAACATAGAATAGAATAGAATAGAATAGAATAGAATAGAATAGAATAGAATAGAAAATACTTTATTAATCCCTTTTGAAGTCCTCAGGGAAATTCAGTTACCAGCGTCCGTACAGCACACAAATTGAGTAAAATAACAAAATAAAGTAAAATAGACATTGAGGCTGTGGTCCCATTACTCATTATTGCTTATAGATGAATCAACTTAATTCTAGTTTAGTTGTTTGTTTGTACACATATTAAATGTATTATGTCGAAGAAATACAAAGAATCTGTAAAACTTCACCTGAGGTGTTCAGTACCAGGTATTTATCTCCAAGTCACACTGGTGGACGTTTGGAATGAAGATGTCCAGATCTGTTTTAGGTCGATGAATCAGATTGTTCAGAATGAACCACTATAGGCTGTGAATCAGATCCTAATCTGAGTCCTTCATCAAAGTTCAACTGGTGTCATTTTCATTCATTCTTGTCCACATTTTGTCAGTAGAGCCGGAAAACTAACTTAAAAACTTCTGTGGCGAAGCATAACCGCGAGAGTTTTGAACATGAGAGCTCAAAACGCTAAATTACATAAACTTTTCATTAGAACCTGCATTGCTGAGTCTGATGAAACGTCAGCGTGGACGCAGGTGAGACACAGCCTGACCTGTCAATATAGCTTAAAGAATACATAAATTAAAAAAATGAATATACTTTTGTAAATAAAAATGAAAAATGATTATTTAGACATATCTACTCTATAATTACTTTCAATGTTTTTTTTTTCTTTTTGGTTAAAAGAAGTAACGAATGTATGAATCTCCTGTTCAAATCCATGTCAGAGCTGCAGGTGAGGCCGCCTCGTCGCTCACCTGTACCGCTCCCACCGACTGGAGCTGCAGCTGACGCTTCACTAATTTGGTCTCTTTATCATTGTAAAAGATACTTTATTTTTATTACCTAATTTTCTTATTTCTCGCCAACTTTCTCATTTCATTCTTGTCCATTTCTGACTCATTTATTCTTTTTATCCGGTAAAAACACACATTAGAAAAACACTAGGTTAGACCTGCAGTACGTTTGCTCCAAGGCAGAGGGCGCTGTTATTTTCTTCTTACATTTTCATATATTTTTCTTTGTTTTTTTTAAATCAATTAATTTATTTATTTCTGAAATGAGTTTCATATATCACATATATGTTGTTTTGTTAACAATTAATACTTGAAATAAATCGATCAATCAAATCCAATTTTGCCTAAGAACATTTTAACAACCAAACCTGAGATCCTCCAGACAGAGATCAGCTAGATCTGCACTGCAGACATTATTCTTCTTTTGAAAAGTCTGATGATTAAATGGAAAGTACCAGTGTGGTGAACTCATAATGTTCCTCAGAGACTATCACTTTTTATCATTAAATGAAATCCTTTCTGAGTGCTGTTAAGATAATCTACTGATTCATTGGCTGTAAATCTTTTTAAATGAAGTTTAACTCTTTTCTGTTTGACGTTCAGAAGTACCATGACTACAACCTGTGAGCAGACATATCCTTCACTCAGCGGTCCTGTCTGGTACCAGCTCCGGGTTCCTGTGGCTCATCAAACCCAATAAGAAAACACCTGAGTGAGTCATGGACCCATGCAGCACTCAGGTGTTCTACAGAGCTCATACAAGACTCAACATCCTCCATCCCGCTGTAGTCCTGTAAAGGTAAACGCTGGGCGGGTTGGTGTTTCTGTGGACAGCTCCAGATGAGAAGATCTGGGTCTGACGGAGTGTGCTGGTGAGGGCGGGATGTGTGTCTGTGGCGGGGAGTGACAGACAGTGACGGCGGGTACACAGTGCAACCTTTAGAGGGGAGTCAGAGGAGCATGACGGCCGGGCTCCAAGGTAACACCGAGGAAGACGGGGAGAGGGGCGGGGGGGTTGAAGGAGGAAGACGAAGCTGACAGGTAGAGAGGGAAAGTTCAAAGTGTTTGTGTCATCTGGGTCTGTTTGCTGTGCACTTCACACTGACTCAACTATTCGCACTTTAATGAACGTAACATATGAAATATTCCAGTTTGATAGTTTAATCATAACTTAGTTATAAATGCAGCTGTTACCTTAAAGGGGGGGGGGGTCAAACTCAATCCCACAGTGGGCCAAAATCCAGAACACACCTTAGATCAAATAAGATAAACATTTATTGAACACTAAAACTACATTTTTAACTTTAAAACTGTAACTTTTTAATATTATTATGAACTAGATATACAGCATTACCTGTGATAAATCTAGTGTGAATGCTGGAAGCTGAATTTTTGCAGCTGAAGATGCTGAAATTGATAAATGAAAACGCTGAAGCTGAAAACAAAAAAATAAATAAAATAAAATAAAAACTTTGGTTAGCAAAAACAGCTAGAATGTAGCTGAAATATTAGCCAAACTTCCAAATAGCCTAAAAAAATCTTAGTGAATGCCAAAATAGTCCAAAAAGCTGCAGAATGCCAATTTTTAAAACTTTAAAACTGTAACTTTTTAACATAATTATGAATAATAAAAATATCAGGAATATTATTCCAGAATAAATCAACTTAAACCTTAAATAACTTTCAATATTTTACTCTCTATATGAATATATATCGTCAAAATTATACAAGTTAGAAATGAGAACAAGACAACATCGGGTCATTAATAAGAATGAAATAAAATGATCTGGAGGGCCTTGACTTTGACACTTTGCCTTAAAGGGTAACCAAACCCTAAATCACCTTCTTTTGTGTGTTGATCTCTATAAATGAGGCTTTAAATGTGCTGTCTGTTGGTCATTGCCAAATCTTTGATAAATTAAGTAAACACGCCCCCTCAGAGGAGATTTTGGAAACAGGCTTAAGATCAATGTGAAAAATGGCTTTTAAAGACATTTAGGTTGTTGGATTTGGGTTAAAAACTTCATAATCATAATCCAAACACTACTGGGAATGTTTTTAAATAAAAAAAAACTGTCATGGGGACTTTCAGCGCCTTTTGGGAAACCAGATGAATTCTTACGACATTGGGCATATTTAGGTACAACTTATGGTTTCCTGAGATATTTCGCTTTTGGATTGTCATGATGAAGAACATGTTAACAAAGTTTGTGTCTGTAATTACAAAACTAGAGAGAAAATCCATCTTTTGTGTAGTTTTTAATGACCTTTGATTGCTAAATACATTTTTCTTTCCACTGTATTTTTTTTTAACTGAGACCATTTTATGTTCTGCAGTTCTTAATCTCATTAGTTTCTCCATCCTCACACACACACAATCCCACCAACACACAC
>NC_050516.1:33313925-33314407 GCF_002922805.2 Oryzias melastigma
TGATGTCATGGCTGACAGTCTCCTTATTCCTCATTAGAATTCATTTCCTGTCAGTTAAATCTTTGTGAGTAATTATCAGTAAATATTAACGGAGAGTGCGTGGGCACAAGTAAAGTCTAGAGTTTTAGAGTTAAGTGAGTTTTTCTGTCAGAGCTGTCGATGTTTTTGTAAAGAGCTTTTCAAAGCTTCAGATTTGAGCAAACGCCAAAATGTTTGTTTAAATATAAATACAGTTTTCATAGTAAGCCTCCAGTTTGTGATAATCCGACTAAGTATCATCAGATTCTGCTCATTCTGAGGTTAAACTGCATGAGTGTTCTTAACAAATCACTAAAACTACCATTCCACCAATATGTTTTTCTTTTTTAAAATCCATCCCAGTTGTCTTTTAATTTTGACTCTGCAGTTTTAAATTAAATAAAAAAAACTCAGTTGTTTTTTAAACATATGTTCTGTGTTGCAGCAGTAGCTCATTAGAAATA
>NC_050516.1:33314488-33314864 GCF_002922805.2 Oryzias melastigma
GGACTTGACTCGGACTTGCAAAATGATGACTTGGTCCCACCTCTGGTACCAACCCACCCCCTCCTCGTCGTTAAACAGACTAAACTGCTTATCCCTGTTCTTAGACCCTCCTTCCCGGTGAGGAGAAACTCCTAAAAAGACAAATTCAGGAAAAAAAGAAGAAACCTTAGGGATGTCCGCATGAAGGAGAGATCCCAGGACAGACGGGACATTTACCAGAACCGAAAGAATTCATTTATCTAACTCTACAACTACGTATTTGAATAGAGTTCAGCCAGATAGGACTGGGGAACAGATAGGGGTGAGGTCCACGCCCAAGGTGAGCCAGAGGCGAGGTCCACGGGCGAGCCAGAGGCGTGGTTCACGGCAAAGACGA
>NC_050516.1:33315178-33324742 GCF_002922805.2 Oryzias melastigma
AGAAACTCCTAAAAAGACAAATTCAGGAAAAAAAGAAGAAACCTTAGGGATGTCCGCATGAAGGAGAGATCCCAGGACAGACGGGACATTTACTAGAACCGAAAGAATTCATTTATCTAACTCTACAACTACGTATTTGTATAGAGTTCAGCCAGATAGGACTGGGGAACAGATAGGGGTGAGGTCCACGCCCAAGGTGAGCCAGAGGTGAGGTCCACGGCCAAGACGAGCCAGAGGCGTGGTCCACGGGCGAGCCAGAGGCGTGATCCACGGCAAAGGCGAGCCAGAGGCGTGGTCCACAGCCATGACGAGTCAGAGGCGAGGTCCACGGGCGAGCCAGAGGCGTGGTCCACGGCAAAGACGAGTCAGAGGCGAGGTCCACGGCCAAGGCGAGCCAGAGGCGAGGTCCACGGGCGAGCCAGATTCGTAGTCCACGGCAAAGACGAGTCAGAGGCAAAGTCCGCGGTCAAGGCAAGCCAGAGGCGTCGTCCACGGTCTAGACGAGCCAAAGCGGAGCACAGTCTTCCCTGACGAAAAATTTAGGTTGAACCAAATTCACAAAAAATATTTGTATTCCTTTATTTCTAAACGAAAGTGTTTTACAGCAACCATAAATGTGACCATCCCTTCTTTTTAGCTTATTTTAACTGAATTGATTACAACATTCTTGAAAAACTATAGTTTGCAACATTTTTTTGGGAAACATTTGAGTGTAGAGACATTTTTCTGAAAACTGGAGTGTCCTTTTTCCTCCTGACAGTTTTTTATTCATAGATTCACAGACTGTATCAACCAATCAGCATATTTAAGAACGTTAAATATTCCCAGTGCTGTTTGTGAATGCAAGATTGTTTGGATCATTCTCTGTGGACCGCTCACATGTTGGACCTTGTTCTGGTGATGGGAAGGAATTCACCTCATGGTTACACCTGCAGGTTCCACTAATCAATGCAGTGCAGCATTTTAAATGTAACGACTGTATATCCAAAACTTGTTTCAATGTTGTAGCAAACAGGCAGAGGCAGATGATCCATATGAAGAGTTTTAATGTATTTAAGGAGAAAACAGGAAACTTGGCAGGCGAGGGCGGCATCCGTTGGCGTCGGACGTGGGCGTGGATTAGGGGCAGGTAAGGGTCGAGGTGGAAAACAGAGTCTGAGATCCAGCGAAGGTCAGAGGAGCGGCTGAGTCAACACGGGGAACGAATATCAGGTAAGTAGATACAAGACTTCACACTGAGCAACGTTCACCGCACTGAGTGCATGAGGGGAACCAGCTGGGGAACAGCCAGGTATCGAGGGCAAGGCCTGATGGGTAACGTAGTTTAGATTCATTAGAAATTGTTTATTTCAAGCAATCAAGAAAAAAATAATTCATGTAAAATACAATCAACCATCAGAAGTTAAGATCCATAAAGACATCAAACACAGGATAACTAGACATTAATAGATTGCCTGAAAGGGAGTGGGAGGAAACGAACTTATATAATCCCACCCCGGCTCAACTTTACCATTTCTTTTACACGTGTTTTCATTATCCGGTTCATAACTTAAGATCAGATATTTATGTTTAAACATAATTATGAACTAGATATATGGTGTTACCTGTGATAATACTAGTGTAGATTTGACCACTGAAGATGCTAGTGCTGATAGCTGAAGATCCTGAAATTTATAGCTGAAAACGCTGAAGTTGACAGGCAGATAAATTATTAGCTAAATGCCAAAATACCCTAAAAAAACCTAGGTTACCCAAAACGACTAGCATGGAGCTGAAATATTAGCTAAACACCAAAAAGAGCCTAAAGAAATCTTAGTAAATGCCAAAATCTTTCAAAAAGCTAACAGAATGCCAATTTTTAAACCTTTAAAACCATGACTTTTTAAATGTATTTTGTAAAAATTATACAAGAAATAAGCACAAGATAACATTTGGCCATTAAGTACAATAAATGAAAGGATCTGGAGGGCCGGATAGGATTACCCGGAGGGCCGGATCCGGCCCCCGGGCCTTGACTTTGACACACGTGGGTTAAATAAACGACAACAGAAATCTTGATGCTGCCTAAACATAAACCCGCACATTTACTGACGGCTTGGACCGAGGCCTGCAACCATGACAAGCGCTGCTGTCTGCCTCGGTCCTCTCAGGCTCCAGGAGCGAATGGAGCAGAATGCTAAAGAATCCAGGAGAAGCCAAGCATACAGTCCCACCGTGGGGGCAGAGGGAGGAGGAGGAGGGAGGGGGTGGGTGCTGCTTGCCAAACTACAAAACTCCCCGTCTCGCCTTCCTCTCTTCTCCTCACATCCTCTCAGTCTGCAGAGACCCCATGTGTGTCAGCCAAGCAGCAGAGCATTCCTTCTGTCTATTCTGACTATCTGGTGTTGCTGCTCCTGCTGTCTGTCTTTAACCCGTTTCCCGCTCTCTGCTTAATGGTGGCGTTTTATGTGACCGTATCTGCTGGACAGTATAGATGGAGTCATTAGGAAAGAAAAACTGTTCAAAGGATGAAGAATAAATAAATGGAGATAAGAAGCCATTCTAGTGTGTGGAGAACAGACTGGTTAAAGTATTAAATATTTGTAAAGAATGACTCAAGAAAACATCTATATGTGTGTGTGTGCACGTGTGTGTGTGCATGTGTTTCCTGTGAAACTTGTCCACAGCAGGTGTCAGCTGAAGAAGGAGGCTCTGAGGCGGAGACATGGAGGAAGAAGGCAATTACTGTTGTGGAGCGTTGTGTTTTGTTTGTAGAGGCAGCATTGTGTGGCCCTGTGCTAATGAGGCCGAGCTACCTCGTTAATAATGAATCGGAAAAAAGGTGACACGGGGATTGTGCACGTGTGTGTGTGCGTCTGTGTTTAGTGGGGTCAGCCTCCCCATAGGGTGTTGACATTCTCTCCAATGAGCCTCTGCGCTGAATATGGTGTCACAGCATTGTTTTATATTGATCTATGAGGAATCACAAAATACTTTTAGTTTTTTTTAAAGGGTAACCAAACCCAAAATCACGTTTTTTTTTTTGCTGTTGACTTCTATAAATGGCGCTTTGAAAGTGCTGTCTGTCGGTTGTTGACAAATTTTTGACAAATTAAAATAGTTTAATTCATGAAATATTGTCAAAAACCGTCAGTGTGCTTCCCTCTACAGGTTGAAACAAGTATTGCAGAGCAATTTTGTGATTGGTCAACTGGTGTAAGTCCCAGAAGTTTGATGTCATGCTGTGCAGCTCCAGTAAAAAAGCCCCGCCCATCTGTGATTCTGTAACGTTAGCATGTTAGCTTAAAATACATGCGAGCTGTTTTGGCTAACCTAAGTTTGTTTTTATGATTTTTTAGCATAATTTAGCATTTAGCTTATATTTTAGCTGGCTATCATCTTCATTGTTTTCAGCTATTAATTTAATCATTTTCAGGCATCAGCTTCACCATCTTCAGCGGCCAAATTCAGCTTCCAGCATTCACACTAGCATTATCACAGATAATGTTATGTATCTAGTTCATAATTATGTTAAAAAGTTATCTTTTTAAAGTTTAAAAATGTAGTTTTAGAGTGTTGAGTAAATGTTTATCCTGTTTGTGACCTCAGGTGTGTTCTGGAGTTTGACCTCCTGCGTTACACTCTCATCATCTTGACTGCACTTCCTGAGTGTTTTGGTAGGTGTGTCTGCAGCGAGGTGGGATGGAGAATTATTACCGTTCTCATGCTGGTTTCAAACGAAGCCCCCGGGGTTCCTCCTGGGGAGGCGGTATCAGTCGTCGTGGGAGAGAATGGGATCTTGCTGCGTTTGTGTGTTTTCGTGAAGGTCCGGGTCAGTGCGGATCACAGAAGCAAACTGTCCAGCAACGGTTTCGCCTTCATTAAATTTCCGTTCCCCTTTTGTGTTTGGCTTCTTTTGTGGCTTTTCATTTCCATCGTGAATACAGTCTGATCTTTTCATTTTTTAATTTGGTTTTCTAGGGTACCGTCTGACTGTTCGCAGCCTGTCAGAGCTTGCCGTCTTTTATCTGACTGTTTTTTTTCCTACTTATCTTGTAAAAGGTGAGTACTTCCAGCATCTTTTGCCTTTGTCTCCGTAGCTGTCTGCTTTTGACACTTTCTCTTGGTGCTCTAAAAAGCTTTTTCCGTTCTTCTCCTCTCTTCTCACTGCAAAGATGGTGACCAATATGTATGGTGTTATTTTCTAAAAGCACTCTTGTGAGCTTCCATCCAGCCATTTAGTCTCTTTTTTTGTTTCCTTTCAATTACCCCTCTTCATTTCTCCGTAACGTGAGGTGCATCCCTGCTCACCTCATTTGCTTTTCTCCTCCTGGTGATAAACAGGAAGGTGTTTCAGACGTATTAAAACCTAAATTCTACTGAACATTTTGCTTCTGTGTTCTCATGTAGCACCTTTGAACGAAACTTAACCCTCAGGGCTAAAACAAGGAGGAACCCGTGACCTGATCAGACTCCGTCTATTTCCTCGCCAGTCTGCCCCGCCCCCCCGCTGACAGAGGTGTTCACACTGGGACCGCGACTGACCCCTTCAATCAGCTCCTGTCAACCGGATTGACAGCTGCCAATCCCGTGTCTGGCCTCGAGGGCGACAGGGGACCACTGACGGACAGCCAGAGCTCATTTGTGTCTTTGTTCTTCTAAAGACGAGCGTTTCTGTAATATCCACCTCAAGTTGACGCTGTGGCAATAATTAAACTACTGCAAAGTATTTACGTGAGTTTTATGTTTGAACTGGAAAACAAACAAAAGAAAACAATTTACCAAAGAGAGTAAAGAGTAGCAGGAACTAGCAGAAGAGAACACATCACTCCGGTGTTAGCTTCTCTCCACTGGCTACCAGTTGAATCCAGGATCAAGTTCAAAATCCTCCTGTTAACCTATAAGGCTCTGAATGGTGTGGCCCCATCCTATATTAGAGATCTCATAGTTCCTTACCAACCAGTCAGAACACTTCGTTCACAAAATGCTGGACTGCTTGTAGTTCCTAGAATTTCTAAAAGTACAGTTGGAGGTAGAACCTTCAGCCATCAAGCCCCTGTTCTATGGAATAAGCTCCCAGCTCATGTCAGAGAGGCCAGCACAGTTTCTACCTTCAAAACTAGCCTTAAAACATTCCTCTTTGGACAGGCGTTCTGCCAGGCTAGCTAGTAATCAGAGAATATTCCCTCTCATGTGGTCCTTGTGAGGCTAGATTAATAAATTAATATTGATGCGTTTAAATATAAATTTAGATTTTCCATCAGCGTTATTTTTCAGATCAGCTCTGGGGTTCTGTTCTCTATTCTCATCTACTTCTCCTCTCTTCTATTCTTTATTATTTATTGTATTTAGTTCTCCATGCTTTTGTTGGTGCAGTTCCATTCACATGTTGTTCTTCTTTCCCACTCTCCTCTGGGGAGCGGGAGAGATTTCAGATCCCCGGTGGATCGCCCACGCTCCCACTCTTGGCCGTGGACCACGCCCCCGACACCATCCTGCATCTCTGAGTGAGAGTGATTCCTGCTGGGTCATCTCCCTCCTGGTCGTGGACTGCACTTCTGCTTCATCTTGACTATGGACTTCATCATCACTCGTCCCTCAGCTTTATCTGAATGAACTTTTAGATTCGTAGTTGTAGAAGCTAATCTTTCTTTAACTGTTCTGGTATCGCCTGTCCGTCCTGGGATGGGATCTCTCCCTCATGTGGGAATCCCTAAGGTTTCTTCTTTTTTCCTGACTCAGGTTTTTTAGGAGTTTTTCCTTACCGGGAGGGAGGGTCTAAGGGCAGGGATAACATGTTTATTTAGTCTTAGTTTTTAACTATTGTTCATATTTTATGACAAAATTTTTGCATGAAGCCCAATGATACGAATTTCATTCGTGATTTTAGGCTATAAAAACATTTGAATTGAATTGAGTCGAGATGATGGATTATTATGTTGATCTACACTATGAGGTCAAATCAGGATCAGCTTAAAGTAACGGAAAAAACTGATTGAAAACTTGAAAAACAGACATTGTAACTGAACAAAATTAGAAAATTTGAAAACATGATATTTTTAATTAAAAGAAAAAAATGAAAAACATTTTTTTGAAAATTAAAAAAACCTGAAAACTTGAAATAAATCTTAAAAATTAGAATTTTGAAAAATAAGAGATAAACCGAGCTGTGGAGCAGGACTGTAACAAGTATCCAAACACTCAGATTCTCGCGATCTGCTCCCGAAAATTCAAGTACGAAAATTTGCGACGTTCCAGATCTCAGATTCTGATCTTTATAAATATAGTGTCATAAAAATAGTTATTGCTCTAAAATACAGAATAATGTTGGATTTTAAAGCCGAATGTTCTGCACGACTTTCACCAGAAGAAAACAAATTTTCAAAATAAAATGTTGGTGAAGCTTCCTGTTTTCAAAGTAAAACTAGTGAGAGCTTCTTTATCCGTTCAAAATATGAGACAGAACTTCCGCTCAATAACTTAAGATCTGAGAAAAAGAATAACTTCAACATCGGAGCTTTAGCTGTTTTGGGAACTCTTCAACAGTCGACACAATTGATGTAATTCTAGCAGAAATTTGTGCAAAAATGTGTTTTTCTACTCAGAAACATGAACTAAAATATTTTTCATAAAAAGTATTTTTTTTTCACAAATTCAGTTTAAATATATTTATTTTTGGAACCAACGTGAACGCTGCTGTCTGCCATCCACATCTGTTCTCAGTCCATTTATTCTGATGCACTAAAATGTTTGTTTCTTAATTGTGACTATTCAGTTATCTGTTACTTAAAACAGTCAGAAAAGTAAGATATGACATTGTTTCAGAGAACAGCTGAAATTATACTTTATTGCTGTATATTGTGATATATATCGTTATTGTGATATAAAATATTTTATATCGTGATATACATTTTTCACCCAGCACTATCTTGAACAATGAAACTTGCATTTAGGCTCATTTACATCGACTTCTCAGTAAAAGTTATTGCTTGAATGCAAATGCCGATTTGTTACTGCAGCCGTATCAGAAACACACATCCCCTCGGTAGTGTGATATTTTTTTGTGTTTACTTTTATGTTTTTGTCAGTTCTGCTGGTGACACTTTATTTTCCAGACTAATGTGAATCCTTACAGGATTTCACCTGGTCCTTTTTTGAAGACGTAATATTCGACAGAAACCAGCAAAAGAGACAAAAACTTTGACCTCCTGACAACAAAATAAACATGTAAATGTTACAACATTTTGAGTTGAATGCTTCTGATTGGTGTTGATGATTATAGGAAGATCATTTGGAACAGAAGATGTTTATATGAAGTAAAGACCTTTCAAACGTCCCCCTGGTTGTTCCCACCTTTATTTCAAACCAATATTTATAATAAATCCACTTTTTTGCCGTCCCAACAATGTGTACGGAATTAAATGTAATGAAAAGCTTATTATCTGAACGCGGCACAAACAAGACGATGATTTATTCGACTCCAAATGAACACATCAGCAGTCTTCTAGGAAATGTCTCATTAATTAGTCCCCATAATTGGCCTTGAATTCCATTACAGCTCTGTGTGTGTTCAGCGTTTGTGCGTTAATATCACTACAGAGTGACTCACAAACAGAACGCTGAACGTTTGTGTATTTTTTAGAAGAAAATAAACCAGAATCCTCTTTCATTTCCTGAATGGCTGCGTTTTGGTGAAACAAACCTCCTGTACTGAGGTGTGAGTTTGTTTCTGTTTGGGAGGGGGCGTCGACACCCCCGCCGCTGCAGATCCACGGGCTGGTTTTGCTTTGACCAATGGGGCCTGGTATTGGGAGGAGGGTGGGAGGGGCTGGAGCGTAGGCGGAGCTTCAATCTTTCACTGGTGCTGATGAAGACAGATTAGCTAACAAGACGTGACGGAATTGCTTTTGCGAGGGGGGGGGCGGCTGCTCTACAGTGATATTGTGTTGGGGGCAGCTAAAGGGGCAGCTTGATTTATTGTTGGAGCAGATCGCCCCCTTCTTACCTCCCCTCCCTCCTCATTCATGGAGATCCTATATTGTTTAATTACAGCCCCCAGCCTCCTTCATCCCCTCATCCATGTCCTTGTTCAGCAGCAGCACACGTCCTCCACAGCAGAACCATGTCCAAGGCTGAGCCTGACGGGACGAGTCCGTCCACCAAATGTCACAGACATGTTGCTTTTGCATTTCATTAACATCTCCAGCTTTGGACAACAGAAAGAGCTGCAGGATCTGGAGACGATGGAACAACGGAGGTGAAGGTCAAAAGGACTTTAAAAAGTGGAGATTCTTCTTAGTTTTGATGATTGTTTTGGCCAAAGACTGGAACAGAGCTGAGAAGCTTTTCTCCAAGTGAACCATGATCTATCCATGTACAGCAGGGGTCCCCAAACTACGGCCCGCGGGCCGGATCCGGCCCTCTGAACACTATCAGAGATGCTTGATTTTTTTTATTCTTTCCCAGTCTGGACATGCGATCCAAACCCACACAGTGACTTTTATTCCACTCGTCTACAGTCTTGTTCCTGTCCACTTATGTGTGGCTTTATCTAAAACTTTAAATGTTTAGACGCATGCTGCCATTTTTACACTTCTTCTGTTAGCCACAAACTGACTCTGTCCTCGCAGGAGAAAACCGCTGTGTGGATCTCACGAGAGGAAGTTTTGGGAGCCTGATTTAGTCGTTAGTCTTTCAGCAAGAAAAATAAAAACATATTATATCGCTTTTGTTTAATATTGTAAATTTAATTTAAGTTTGAGTTAATTCATCCTTAATCATCCTCTCTCTCTCTATATATATATATATAAATATATACACTATATATATACAGTATATATATACATATACATATATATATATATATATATATATATATATATATATACTGTAAATATTTATATATAGTAGCTGCTACAGTAAGAAAAATGTTTTACCAATACTTTGTTATTTAAGAAAAACATTCTAGTTAGTTCAACATTTTTCCTCAAACTTAAGAGAATAATATTTTCATCTATCTTTATTTATTTGTTTTATAGCACATTAAGAAAAACTAACTAACAAAAAAACATATAGCAGTTGGTCTATGTATACAAAGATGAAATTCATGTGCAAGGAGTTTTATTTAAATGATATAGCAAAAAATTTTAGAAATAAAAAGAATCAGTATTCAGTAGATTTATATTTTGGAACTAAAGCACAAATTCTCTTTTTAATAACTGTGGCGATATCAAGTCTGGTTTTAGTTACAGAAGGTTCCCAAGTCGTAAAAACCTCCTGTTTGTGGGTCAGATGGTCAAGAGAGATAATTCAGGACAGCTTTCTGTCGTTGGGATTTGGAAGGAATATCCTCAAAAATCCAGTTCAGAAGAAGAAAGTTAGCATTCTACAAAGCTGTCTCTTGAGTTTACCATGAATTACAGGATCAACGAGACCCAATACTAAGGAGTATTTTAATACTGGAAGTCTTTCTTTATAAGATTCTTTTATTTATTTATTTTTCCTTTTTAAATAAAATAAAATCTTATTTTTCTTTATAGAAAATAAAAATAATAATATTTTTTCTTTTTCTTTTAAAATAAAAAA
>NC_050516.1:33324892-33326330 GCF_002922805.2 Oryzias melastigma
TTTAATTTTTTCAAATAAAATACGATTATATTTTATTTTTAAAAAATAGAAAATAGGATTCTTTTTTATTTCCAAAAAAAAGATTATTTTCCTTTTTAAAAATAAAAAATATATATAATTTTTTAAAATAAAAAAATACAATTACTAACTTGCAAGACATGGTTGAAACCTGGTCTTTTTTGTTGCTTAATATTCCGTTTTACATCTCTTTTAGCTTATTACGCCTATTTCAGGTAATGGTATTAAACTGCAAAACTCTGCTGGACGGATAAACAAATCAGATAAAGATGATTAGAATACATTCAATATTTATGCATTTTCTGGACTATAGAGCGCACCTGTCTATAAGCTGCATCCACTCTATTTTAAGATAACATTTAAAAATATATATATACAAGCCACACCAGGTTATAAGCTGTAGATATCTATTTTGAAAAATTCGATAATTATTGTATGTAATGGAACAATTTTATGCTGTAAATGTTCATGTGTACCTGCTGCCTCCAACGTCTCACCATAGATTCATTGACGCTAAGCTAGCGTGCAGCAGCGATTGTAAGATCGATGGCCTTCAACTTAAAACTTGAATCACGTGACGAAGGGGCGAGAATGTGAAAATAATTACCAGTTAGGAATTTGTCGTGCGTGTTCTATCTGCTAGAGAAAAAGTAGAGAATGGGATTCTTTGCACTGATTATTTGTCAATTTTATTTTCAATTCTAACTCTGGTTAGAGCGCCCCTAGTGGCCGTTGTATAAGCCGCATGGTTCAAAACCTAGGAAAAAATAGCGGCTTATAGTCCAGAAAGTACGGTGTATATTACTCTTTAATGTATTTCTGTTGAATGATTTTACTGTTTTCAGATGTATATATACACACAGATATATGTTTTGTTAATTTTTCCTCACAAATCGACATTAAGCAGCCCAGCTCCAGCTCATCTTCAAGCCTCATGTTTTGCTGGTTTAGTACTTCAGTGTTAAGAGTCGTCATCTCAGAGGTTTACCTGTTGTTCCTACTGTTTCTGAATGTGAGGCTTTTCTGAGAAAAACTCCTTTCTGTCTTTGAGGCTGAAATCTTTTGATGAAGTTTCTAGAAATGGTTGGCCTGTACAGCCATGACCTATGACCTTTGTGGGCATTGAGAGCGATCTCTTGCCATTGAAAAGGAATCATTCCAATCAGTTTTCACCTCCGTAACCTCAGCTTTTAATTTCTGTACCAACTCTTGTTATTTTCCAGGGATAAATGAAACTTAATTAGATTAACATTGGATTGAACAACAATCTGAGCCCACGATTCATTTTGTCCTCTTTGCTTTCTCCTGCAAAAAAACGAGATTGTGATTTTGTTTTGCAGATCAGAACTGAATTGACAGATTTATGATCAACCTTTAAAGAGAATTAGTTAAAGACGAGATCGGTTATGAGGAAGACCTG
>NC_050516.1:33326364-33344541 GCF_002922805.2 Oryzias melastigma
AAAAAAGCGAAATTAAAGCGAAAGTCAATATAGAGGAAAGAACATTCAGCACCAGTAATTCTGCAGGAATCAGTGAGTAAATTACAAATACATTTAAGCAAAAGAACTCTTCCTAAAAAAACTCTAACAGTCAACATAAATACAAAGTTTGCTCTGCACCAACAAGTGAACAAATATCTGCATAAATCTTCTTTTAAAAGGACAATTCAAGAGAGGTGGTAATAAAATGGGCAACTCAACACATGCAATTCATCACTGCAGCGCTGAAATATCAGCCTATTAAAACATTCATTGGGCTGATTAAACTGCAATAAAATCCAACCAAATTTCTTTTGACACTTGCAGGCTGTGATTTATTGGACCGGGCCAGCATGTCCTCTCCAGCGCGTGGACTCAGACGGAAACATCAGTTACTGCTGCCACCTCTTGGCTGGTTATAGTCAGACGACCACGGCGGGAAAAACAACAGGATCCAGAATGGTGAATCATTTTGAACATTTCAAAAATGATTCCTTTATTAGAAAATGGACGACACAAGAGTCAAATTGAAGGTAAACAAGAAAGTAATTAAAAAAACAGAGTTTTCTATTTTTAAATGTCAGATCTGCATCTGTGTGTTAATCTAATCAGATGCTTGATGGGAAACACTTTGGAATCTCTGCTGTTGCATGAATTAGATTCGATTAAACATATTTACGATCGAGTCATAACAACACGTGCAGCAGGTTTGAACTTTAAGACTACAGGCGGTGTGAACATGAGCTGGGACTGGAGTTTGTCTCTCATGCCGTTATTTACACCTGCCTGCTGTGATTAGGATCAGGTTACTCCACTGATAAATCTGCTGCTGTTCTGCTGGGATCTTGAAATGAGGTTGGATTAGAGTAAACGCTGAAGAAAATGTCTTAAAACTAGAAAAGTTGCATTACCTGCGATGATTCTAGTGTGAATGCCTTTTACTGCAAGAAGTCGCTGAAAAGGCTGAAGCTTTTTGCTGAAAATAGTGACACAATTTACTTTAATTACTGAAGGGAGTCGCTGGAAATACTAAAGCTATTTGTAAAACATTCAATTTGGTAAAAGATGTCAAAATTTAGCTAAAGAACTATAAAAGAGTGTTGAAGTTTGTCTAAATGTATGAACATTTGCAGTAAAATTGCTTAAAAATCCCCAATTCGTGTCAATTTTGAAAAAATATTTTGTGTGTTACTTTACTTAAATTGAGCTAAACTCAAAATAGCCTTAAATTCCTCAGTAAACTAAACAAGTCAAAAATGTTAGCCTGTTGCTAAAATAGAAGCTAAACTCTAAATTAGCCTAAAAAACCCAACTAGATAACATATTAGCTAGTAACGTTAGCATGTTGCTAAAATAGAAGCTAAACTCTGAACTAGCCTAAAACATCCTCAGTAACAAATTAACAAAAATGTTAGCATGTTGCTCAAATTATAGCTTAACTCCTTTTTTTTAAATTACTGTAAAAGATGAAAGCATAACCCATGAATATATTTAAAGGCTTGTTGCTATCAACTTAAAATTTTGAAAACCATTTCCTATGGGGACCTGCTCAATATTTCAAAAACTCTTACGTTTATAAATATCAAAAATATCAGCAGTAATGTCCTGAACGAGCTGAATGTTTTGATACCAAGATTGCTGAAAAGTGTGTTTTAATGTGCTGAAAAACAAACAAAAAGGATCACTATTGTGTGAATGCTTACTAAGCAATCACACCATTAAAACAAATTGAAGAAAATGATCCACGACTTATTTATCTGCTAATTATCCTGGTTGTGATTCAGTTCTCCGTCTGCTTTGGGATGACAGACACTCGTGTTACTGCAGCGTGTCGTCTGTCTGTGGTTTAAATGACACTGACCCCATTTTACCTGAACACAACAGTCACACTACACAATGACAGTCAGCGAGGAACATCAACGTGTCTCTGTGATCATGTAGGGAGGATCATTTTGAACATTGGAGATCACTTTTTTGTTCATATTCAGGTAGAAAGAAATGAAGCTGACATGCAAAATAAGAAATAATGGGAAAATTTGTTTTGTTTTTTACATAAAAAGCAAATGTTTTTATGGATTGGACCACAAAGTTCTAAATTAATTATAATTTATTAAAATAAACTACAAAGTAACCACTTCAGATTTGGAAATATTGAGAAAAATATCCCCACCATAACCCTGCCCAAAGGTAGAGAATGATGAAGTCTTTTAATTCAGTCTTTTTAAATGGATCAACAATAAGCCTTTAAATATATTCATGGGTTATGTTTTCATTTATGGTATTGAGCTGTTATATCAGCATTATTCTAATGTGGGTAATTTGGCTTCTAATGAGGTTTTTTTTATGCTAATTTGGAGTTTAGCTAATATTTTAGCAACATGCTAACGTTTTTGGCTAATTTGGTTAACTGGGGAATTTTAGGCTATTTTGGAGTTTAGCTAGTAGCCTATTTCAGCAACATGCTATTTTTTTTCTTTTTTTTTTGCTAATTTGGCATTTACTAAGTTTTTTTGGCTAATTTGGAGTTTATCTCACATTTAATCAACACACTAAATATTTTTTGCAAAGTTGGCATATGTAAGAGATTTTTAAGCAATCTTACTACACATTTTTTAGAAATTTAGGTCAACTTAGGCGCTCTTTCATATTTCTTTAACATAATTTCCATTCTTTTAAAAAATTTAACAAATTTAACATTTTGCAAATAGCTTTTGCAATTTCAGCGAATCCCTTCAGCAGTTAAAGTAAATTACATCTCCATTTTCAGCCAAAAGCTTCAGCGTCTTCAGAGACTACTTTTGTCAAATAGCATTAGACTGTTTATCGCAGGAAATGCAACTTTTCTAGTCTTTTCTAGTAAACAAAAATTGGTATTTAGCTGTTATAACAGCATTGTGCCAGCTCATTTGGGTTATTTGGCATCTGAGATTTTTCTATGCTAATGTGGAGTTTAGCTAATATTTTAGTAACAAGATAGTTATTGGCTAATGTGTTATCTTCTGTGTTTTTTCGGCTCATTTAGAGTTTAGCTTCTGTTTCAGCAACATTTTTGACTAATCTGGTTTAGTGAGGAATTTTAGGCTATTTTGGAGTTTAGTCTGATTTGGCAAATACTAATGTTTTTTGGGCTAATTTGGATTTTAGCTTATATTTAAGCAAAACAACAAATATTTTTGCAAAGTTGTCATGTATTAGGGATTTTTAAGCAATTTTACCAGAGATGTAGGTCAACTTCAGCGCTTTTCCATAATTCTTTAATCATTTTTTTTTTTAGCAAATGTAATATTTTGCAAATAGTTTTTACATTTTTACCAAGTCCCTTCAGCAATTAAAGTAAACTGTGTCACCATTTTCAGCAAAAAGCTTCAGCCTCTTCGGCGACCACTTTCAGCTAAAATCATTCAAACCAGTATTATCGCAGATAATGCAACTTTTCTAGTTTGATCTGAAATTTATAAATCATCCAAACCGACCAAAATGTACACCTATGAATTTCAGCTAAATGTAAATATAAAAACAAACTTCATATGTTCAACACAGTGAAATATTTCATTGGAACATTTCAACGCTGAGGGGCAGAGCAGTGAATTTAATACTTCTAACTCTGTGTGTGTTACTGTGTGTGTGTTACTGTCTGTGTGTTACTGTGTGTGTATTACTGTCTGTGTGTTACTGTGTGTACTGCTCATGTCTAAATGCGTCAGCACAACTATTTGTGCCTCCATGTCTGCCAAGGAGATAGTTAAGCTGGGCACTTCTGGGACGTGCCAGCCAGACGGAGGCGGCGCTGCTTGTGCTGTGTTCTCCCGCAGTGCAGCAGGACGGTTGCACTTCAGGTCTCTGCCTGTCAGCCCGCTCCAGGACCAGGACCATGGCACAGCAGGCCCCCATCGACCCCACCAAGATGGGCGAGGGTCGCGCCATTGCTGTTCTGACCTCCGGAGGCGATGCGCAGGGTAAGGCTGTTGGCCCCGGAGCTCCAGTGTTTCTGTTCTTTGATTTACTGTCACTTTCTCGCCGATAACAGGATCATTCCAGTAGATTGTGAAGGAGAAAAGCGGCTCGTTGAGCCGCTTTTCTCCTTCACAATCTACTGAATGATCCTTTTAACAATTGAAAAGTTACAGTAAGTCAACAATTTTGTCTTGAAGCATCACCAGGTGTTAAAGGGTTAAAACAGTTGTGACTTTCTCGTTTTGTGTCTGCTTTAAAAGCCCCTTTTACTAATTACAGATTATTTTCCTGGATTACTTAGAACTTAGAAGTTGTGGATCGAAGTTGGTGCGACCACAGATCGAGGCCGTGACCTTTAACTTGACGTGTCTGCCTTGACCTTTGAAAGTTAACAGTGACCCCTCGCTGCTATCTTCTCACCTCAGCTTTTTCTTCTTGGCTTCCCCGCTTCTGTCTAGGACCGTATCTGTTATGAGGAGTAATTTTAGTGGCGTGACCTTTCCGTCTTTCCGCCTCGTGTGTGAATTAGTGAGGTAGATCACGTGGGCCGCTTCACGCTCCTGCACTCTCCACCTTTGCACTGTAAGTGGAGATGCTGCTGGCACCCCCAGAGTTCATCTATCCACATCTTGTCCTTTAAGTGATCCCCTCTAGAGGGACGCTGGAGGCTTATTCCATTACCAGCAGGACAAGTAGTTACAGAACCGGGCTTGTAGTTCACTACCATAGAATCTTAGTCAATGAAAATGTTGTTGTTTTGTCACAAATGTATTTATAAGGTAATGTGTTTACATTATATTGAAAAATATTTTCAAAAGTTGAATTAAATGATGCACAACTTCTCTTGCATTCATGTAAATTTTAGTTGATGTTTGAATTAGGGCTGACACGGTTAGTCGACTAATCGACTATTAAAATAGTCGATTAACTAATTTAATAGTGGATTAATGCAGGGGTCCCCAAACTTTTTCTAATAGGGCCACATAACTGTTTTTATCTCTGATGGGGGCGGCATCAGTTTGTAGGACAAAAAAAGTGTAACAATCACAGCCTAAATGTAAACATTTACGGTTTTCCCAGAAAGACACACACAGCCAAAATTTAAATAATTCATTTCTGTAATCTTGACAGAAAAAATACTAAAACATCTTAAAATCTAGATATGTAGCATTACCTGCAAGAGATTAATGGCTGAAGATGCTTAAATTGATAGCTAAAACACACAAGCTGTTAGATGAAAACACTGAAGTTGATAGCTAGCTAAAATATTTGCATTTTGCCAAATTAGCCAAAAAACAAAACAAAAAAAACACTTAATTAGCCAAAACAGCGAGCATGTAGCCTAAATATTAGCTAAATGCTAAATTAGGCTAAAAAACTGGAAAAATGTCTAAAAATAGTTTGGGGGTCAGCCCAAATGGGGAGGAGGGCCGAATCCGGCCCACGGGCCGTAGTTTGGGGACCCCTGGGTTAGTCGACTAATCCACTATTTAAATAGTCGACGACTAATCTAATAGTGGATTAGTCTTTATTTTATATCATATAGAGTCAGAGTGTAATAAAGTTGAACAACGTTGATTGCGTTCAGCACCAAAAAAATGTACTTTTTTAAATATTTGAGTTCATGACACCAAAACTTTATCTTTAGTGAAAAATAGTTCCTTCTTTCAGATGTCGACCTCATTCATTTTAATCTTGTTTTAATCCCAGAAACTAATGAAGGACAGAAGCTGCACGATTCATTAAAAGTTTATTAAACTATCATCTTAATTGTCTTTATTTATAGTTCGTTTAAAGCTAATGATGGTTGAGATGTGTGCTTTACATCCACTTCATGTGTTACCCGATTAGCCGACTATTAAAATAATCGTTTGTTGAATAGTTCAAATAAGTTTTTTTAAATTGCAAGTAGTAGTTCAATTTCATCTTATCCCTTTCGGGGTCCCCACAGCGTAACAGCACCCACTGTTTGGCATCAGTGATTTGTCAGAGTTTTTACGCCGGATGCCCTTCCTGACACAACCCTGTACTTGAGGGGCACAGGGACCCAGTTAGGCAGCAGCGTCAAGGGTCTCGCCTAAGGGCCCAAATCTAGGGACCCAGTTTATTTTAAGTTGCAAGATTTGTAAAATGACTGACTTAGAATTAAAAGATCTATTTTTCTTGATTTTGTTGAGTTTTTTTTTCATTGTAGAATGACACTAAAATCAATCAAAATATCACTTATCAGTAGTAAAACGACACTTTTCTACTATAAAAGTTATCCAATCTTTCATGGGATTGCACAATAAAACACACTGTGTACAAGACTTACAAATAAAAAAACTATAGATGAACCTTATAGCATTCATCAAAGTCGGGGTTTTCTATCCGTCCCTCCAGATCATTTTATATTATTATTATCATTAACAGCCGATGTTATCTGGTGTAACGATGACGGGACATATTTTATGGAGAGCTCAATCTTTGGGAGTTTCATTTTTTATTTAAAATGACATACAAGTAAAGAAATTTTGAGGTTTTTTCTTTTAACATTTCATTTATTTCTAACTTGTCTAATTTTGACAGAATATATTAGTTATTTAAGGTTTAAATTGTTTTTATCCTGGAATAATATTCATTTTATTCATATTTATGTTTATAAAGTTACATTTTTCAAGTTCAAAAGTTTTAGCAATTACTTTTTTTATGTGTTTAATGAGTGTATATCCTGTGACCTACTGTGTGTTTTTGGCGCCGTGAGTTTGACGTCTTTATTCTGTAGGAATGAATGCAGCTGTGAGAGCCACAGTACGAGTGGGACTGTACACTGGAGCCAAGGTTTACTTTGTTCACGAGGTAAGTAACGCTTTTTATCTTTAACTTATAGTCTAAATAAGAAAAAACATGTGATTAATCTGTCTTTAAATCGAAAACATAGTTGATAAACTGTTGAAAAATGCTTGAAATGACGTGTCCTGAAGTATAAAGTATAACAGTTTGACTCTGATTCATCAAATCTTCATATGTGTGTAATTATGACCATAAAAATATACGTTAGACTAAAGTTGAGGCTTTTGCCATTTCATCTATATATATAAATATATATATATCAGTTCATCCACTCTTCTTTTATTGGATGTTTTAGCTATACATCATTTTTTTTGTTGTTAAAACCATTTCTTCTTTTTTTTTAAATATGATTTTATTGCCTTTTCAACATATTTACCAACATATCTCTGTACTGAATCATAAGGATTCTTGCAGCAATGTCAACCAAAACGAGAAAAAGATATCAATAATAATAATAAAAATATTAAATTAATTTTAAAGAGTTCCAGTTTGGAAAAGAAAATGAAGAATAACCCATAAATTGTCATTTAAAGATTAAAGCGTTTGGTATAGAGGCTATATTGAGACTGGTGTAACAGATGTATGGTGTCCAAATGGGCTCAATATTTATAAAAGTATTTTTTAAAAAGTCTCTGTTTCGTCCGTTGGTTGTTGTCAGGGTTACCAGGGTCTGGTGGATGGAGGCGACCACATTCGCCCGGCCACGTGGGAGAGTGTGTCGATGATGCTGCAGCTGGTAAGAACCAGTCCTGCAGCAGCCTGTTCATCTCTGTGTTTACGTCTACGGGCTGTTATCACTACCCGTCTTTGGTGTGTGTGTTGGAGTGTTATAGGTCACATTAAAGGCCAGGGTTCATAGTCAGAAGTATTCAGGTTTCAGTTCCTCTCCCCCCTTCTGCTAACGTCCCTCTTCCTCTCATCGCTCGGTGCTGAAACCCTAAAATCAGGGTGGGACGGTGATCGGCAGCGCCCGATGTCAAGATTTCCGCACAAAGGAGGGCCGCACGAAGGCTGCCTACAACCTGGTGAAGCTGGGCATCACCAACCTGTGTGTCATTGGGGGCGACGGCAGTCTGACAGGCGCCAACCAGTTCCGGACGGAGTGGAAAGATCTCCTAGCAGATCTAATAAAAGACGGTACGAGGCCTGACCCTCAGAGTCCAGACCACATTCAAGCAGAGGGGATTTGATCTCAAACGTAACTGTAACTTTCATCAGGAAAAATCACAGCAACTGAGGCAAAAAGTTCCTCCCACCTCAACATTGTTGGCATGGTGGGCTCTATTGACAACGACTTCTGTGGAACTGACATGACCATTGGCACTGACTCCGCCCTGCATCGCATCATCGAGATAGTGGACGCCATCACCACCACGGCGCAGAGGTACGCAGGTAGACGTGTTCACGTTTCAGAGACAGACGTCTAACAGGATGTTTTTGTTCTGTAGTCACCAGAGGACCTTTATTCTGGAAGTTATGGGACGGCATTGTGGGTAAGTACATGGGAGTCACACACCGGGTAGACCACCGAGAGAGCAAAACTGTAGGGAAGTGTCTGTGACTCATAATTCAAAATAAAAGTCAATACTGGAAATTCTTTTTCATTTTCAAAATGTAACTGCATTACTTGTCTCTTAAATGAAATGAGAAAGAAATTCTCTGAACATCTTTTTCTTTTTCTTCTTCAACACAGCTCATTCTGTAACTTCATTAAAATGACATTTCATTTTCAAAAGGTTTTCTGTAAATTTGTACCAAAATTAAATTAGAAATATCAGGTTTAAAAATTAAAATGCATGAACAGAAATGCTTTTTCATTTTCACAGTCTAACTGCCTTATTTGTCTCTTAAATAAAATGAAAAAACAATTCTCTGAACATCTTTTCCATTTGCTTCTTTAAGATCGCTCATTCTGTGACATAATTAAAGCCAATGAAGACAGTTTTTTGTTTTTACATCTCGTTACGCAAAAGGTTTCTCATAAATCAGTTTGAGTTTGCAGTTCCACGACAATGACGTCAGCTCGCTCTCATTCTGCTTTAGCTAGCGACCGGCAAACAAAACGCCGTTCTCATTGACTTATATGGGGGAAAAGGGGAAAAAGGAAGGAAGAGGAGGGAAAACGAGCTCAAAGCAGTTCTGGATCCATTTTGGGTCAATCGGATTGTTCAAAATGAACCAATATTGGCCATGAATCTGATCAACAACCACAAATGATGAAATGAATCAAATCCTTGTTAAAATGAATCGTTACAGACCTCACTAAGACAGATGTTTTTCCCTGTAAGAGTTGCGATTGTACACACATGAGAAAATAATGCCAACAACGTCACAATCATAAGTCTTGAATTAAAAAAACATTGTTGTGCAAGATTTACTAGATAAATGATGAATGTGTTAAATAACTGCCCTGAAATGAGTAAGACGTAGATCTTTATCACACCAGCGCCGTTTGTCTGCAGCTACCTGGCTCTGGTGACGGCTCTGGCCTGTGGAGCCGACTGGGTGTTCATCCCGGAGATGCCTCCTGATGAGGGATGGGAGGATCATCTGTGCAGGAGGCTGACAGAGGTAGATGGATGACTCAGAACTACATTCATGCTCCGGTTGTCTTCATTTGAAGAATCGTTCGTATTGAGTCGTGAATCTTCACTTTGATTCCTGCAGCAACGAGGCCGTGGCTCTCGGTTGAACATCATTATTGTTGCTGAGGGGGCGATAGACCGCCACGGTAAACCAATCACCTGCGACCTGATCAAGGAGGTCAGTAAGGAGGTCACTGTGGCTCACTAAAATATGTAAACCAGACTCAAGTTGTGCTGCTGTCTGGATGTGTAGCTGGTATCAAAGAAGCTCGGCTTTGACACCCGGACCACCATCCTGGGACATGTGCAGAGAGGAGGAACGCCCTCCGCTTTCGACCGGATCCTGGTAGGGCTTCTTTAAAATCCTAGAATGTATTCTGTAATCCTGTGAGATGAGTAAGTCTCTTGGCACTCTGTCACTGGAATGATGCAGGCGAGCAGGATGGGGGTGGAGGCCGTCATGGCCCTCCTGGAAGCCACGCCCGACACGCCGGCCTGTGTGGTCAGCTTGTCTGGAAACATGGCGGTCCGGCTGCCTCTCATGGAGTGTGTGCAAGTGGTGCGTCAACCCTCCACAACTCACAGTGCTATTACTATTTAAGAGTAACCTTTGAAAAATGGGGTCAAACTAAAGCAGATGCTGAACAAGGAACAACGTGAAGCTTGTAGGAAAACCGGATCAATTCATGTTAAACTGATTCAAACATTTTCTGCTTTCGTGCCAGACTAAGGATGTCACAACAGCCATGGCTGAAGGCCGGTTTGATGAAGCCGTGAAGCTCAGGGGAAAGTGAGGCTCTTTTATGGTTCTCTCTTTTTTTTAAGTCATATCTTATTTCATGTTTCAAACATCTCGTTCTTGTCCCTTTTCTGAACTCAGGAGTTTTGAGAATAACTGGAATACGTACAAAATGCTCGCCCACATCCATCCACCAGAAACTAAAGTAAGAAAAGGCTCTTTTTCCTCAAGTTTACCCCTGAAACAGAACTCTTGTGTCTCATCCTGACGTTTTTGTTCATCCCTCTGTACCAGAGTAACATCAACATCGCCATATTGAACGTAGGCGCTCCATGTGCAGGAATGAACGCTGCCGTCCGAGCAGCGGTCAGGATCGGGCTCCTCCAGGGACATCAGATGCTGGCAGTGCATGACAGCTTCGATGGTCTGGCTCATGGGATGGTAATGTCTTTACACTCACATGAGGGTTTAGTTTATTCAGTATTTGTAACTAGATCAGTTGCATTAGCTGCAATAACTCTAGTGTGAATGCTTTTTTCTGAAAGTAGTCGCTGAAGATGCTGAAGCTTTTTGCTGAAAATTGTGACAATTTAATTTAATTGCTGAAGGAATATTTGCTGAAAAAGCTACTTGCAAAATGTTGCATTTGCCAAAGGATTGGAAGTTTTATTAAAGAACTATGAAAGAGCGCTGAAGATGACCTACATTTCTGAAAAATTTGTAGTAAAATTGCTTAAAAATCCCCAATACAAGCCAATTCTGCAAACATATTTAGCGTGTTACTTAATAATAATATGAGCTAAACTTCAAAAAAGCTATCTCATTGCTTAAATACTAACTCAACTCAAAATTAGACTAACCCTCAACAAACTTAATTGGTAAAAAATGTTAGCATGTTGTTAAAATAGAAGCTAAACTCAAAATTAGCTTAAACATTCTCAGTAACTAAATTATTCAAAAATGTTAGCCTGTTGTAAAATAGAAGCTAAACTTTAAATTATGCTATAAAAACATCAGTAACTAACAAATTAGCGAAAAATATTAGCCTGTTGCTAAATAAGGTAAACTCAAAATTAGCCAAGAAGCTAGCTCGTTGCTTAAATACTAGCTAAACTCCAAAATAGAAAAAAAATCCTCAATAAACTACATTAGTCAAAAATGTTAGCCACATTGCTTAAATACTTAAACTCCAAAATAGCCTAAAATTCCTTAGTAAACTAAATTAGTAAAAAAATTAGCCTGTTGCTAAAATAAAAGCTAAACTCTAAATTAGCCAAAAAACAGTGGATATCAAATTGGCTAAAAACATTAGCATGTCACTAAAGTATTAGCTAAACCTCAAATTAGCATAAAAAACATCAATAGATGACAAATTAGCGCCCCAAAAAATAGCCTAAAATTCCTCAGTAAACTAAATTAATCAAAAACGTTAGCCTTTTTCAAAAATAGAGGCTAAACTCTAAACCTCAGTAGATAAGAAATTGTTAACATGTTAGCTTGTTGCTAAAATATTAAGTAAACTCAATTATTTTTAAATTACTATACAGATGAAAACATAGCCCATGAATATATTTAAAGGCTTGCTACTAATCTACTTAATATTTTTAAATTTGAAGACTTTCTCATTCATTTCCTGTATTTTGCTCAATATTTCAGAAACTATAAAGTTTATGAAAACCCAAAATCCAAGCAGTGATGTCCTGAAGAGCTGAACGTTTTGATACCAAGATGCTGACTAAGCATTCACACATAAGACTGAGAACAGGCTGGGTTTCTCCACAGATCGAGCCCATTACTTGGGCGGGGGTGGCAGGATGGACGGGAAAGGGGGGGTCCATACTAGGCACTAAAAGGTACATGACATTCTGTGGTTTCATGTCAACGTATATCAGCACAATATTAAGGGAAATGTCTCTTTTTATGAAGATCTTTGCCACATGAGTTCATGGAGGAAATCAGTCTGAGCATCACCAAGTTCAACATCCACGGGATTGTCATCATCGGGGGCTTTGAGGTGAGCTCCACCTTCATCACATGGATTTGCCCAAGTCCCAGTTTAACTCCTATGACATTCCCGCCTCCCTCAAGGCTTTCCTGGGAGGTCTGGAGATGGTGCAAGCAAGAGAGAAGTACGAGGAGCTCTGCATTCCACTCGTGATTGTTCCTGCCACCGTGTCCAACAACGTCCCGGGATCCGACTTCAGCATCGGAGCCGACACCGCCCTCAACATGATCACCATGGTAAACAGGAAACCCTTTGAGAAACATCCGTCCGTCCTAAACAAACTCCCTTTGATGTCATTTGTCCACAGACGTGTGACAGGATCAAGCAATCTGCTGCTGGCACCAAGAGAAGAGTGTTCATCGTCGAGACCATGGGAGGGTTCTGTGGTTACCTGGCAACCATGGCGGGGTTGGCGTCTGGAGCTGATGCTGCCTACATTTACGAAGAGCCGTTCAACATTCATCACCTTGAGGTCTGCAGATAGTCGACACGTAGCAAAACATGGGCTATGTCCAAATTCCCATCCTGATCCCTAGATCACATGTGTCAAAGTCAAGGCCCGGGGGCCAGATCCGGCCCTCCGGGTAATTCTATCCGGCCCTCCAGATCATTTTATTGTATTGTTACTAATGATTCGATGTTATCTTGTTCTCATTTCAAAATATAGTTTTATAGAGAGTAAAATATTGAAAGTTATTTCAGGTTTAAGTTGATTTATTCTGGAATAATATTCCTGCATTTTATTATTAATAATAATGTTAAACAGTTAAAGTTTTTAACATTTTGAAAATTGTCATTCTGCTAGCTTTTTATTGTGGTTTATTTGGGTTTGTACTATTGGTATTTACTAACATTTTTTAAACATTCTAATTTGGAGCTTAGCTAATATTTCAGCTACATGCTAGATGTTTTAGCTAATTCAGGCTTTTTTTGTTTTTAAGGTTGTTTTTGAGTTTAGCTAATATTTCAGCTACATGCTAGCTACTTTGACTAATTTAGGCTTTTTTTTAGCCTGTTTTGGCTAATTTTGGCTTTTTTTTAGTTTTTAGGATGTTTTTAAGTTCAGCTAATATTTCAGCTACATGCTAGCTATTTTGGCTAAATTAGACATTTTTGTAGTTTTTTTAAGGCTGTTTTTAGTTTAGCTAATATTTCAGCTATATGCTAGCTGCTTTGGCTAATTTAGGCTTTTATTTCAAGTTTCTTTTAGGTTGGCTAGTTCAAGCTTTTTTTCATTTTTTAAGGATATTTTGATGTTTAGCCATTTTTTCAGCTACATGCTAGCTGCGTACCTAAGTGTTTTTTTAAGGCTAATTTGGCATTTAGCTCATTTTTTTTAGCTGGCTAAACATTAAAGCTGATAGCTGAAAACACTGAAGCTTCAGTGTTTTCAGCTATCAGCTTTAATGTTTTTAGCTATCAATTTCAGCATCTTCAGCATCCAAATTCAGAATTTACACTAGCATTATTGCAGTTAATGTTATATGTCAAGTTCATAATTATGATAAAAAGTTATGGTTTTAAAGTTTTAAAAATTTAGTTTTAGTGTATTTAATAAATGTTTATCCTGTTCGGCCCGCGATATAAGGTTTGTTTTGGGTTTAGGCCCCCTGTGTGATTGAGTATGACACCCCTTCCCTTACTACTAAAATAATATTTAGTGCCCTGAATTATAATCCTTCAACACCAGAGCTCCAGTGTTTATGTTCTTTCATTTACTGTAACTTTTCAACTGTTAACACGATAATTCCAGTAGATTCTGAAAGAAAAAAGCGGCTCAACGATACGTTAAAGATTTTGTGTTAAAGCGTCACCGGCGACGCCTCAGGTGTTAAAGGGTTAAAAGGAATTCAGACACCATGCTCACTACTTTTCGTTTCTCAGAACACCGGATATCACCGATTTCACAAAGTGAAAAACAAATAAATACAAACATTTTACGACATCTATTTGTGATTCTATTGTACTCCGTTGATAAAAATGTAGAAAGTTTATTTAAAATTATAATTAAACAGGTTGTTTTTTTTTTTGCAAAAAATGTTTGACCACAATGCATTGTGGTCTATATTCACTAATCTAGTTTCGCAAAGACTTCTGGGAAATTTCTAGTGCACTTGATTTTAAAATTGTAGATTCGAACAGCGCTAGAAAATGACAAACGTGATATATAGTCAGTAGGGAGGGAATTCGGACGTAACCATAAACTTTTTTAGGAATAAATAAATGTTTTAAACTAACAGTTGGTGTGTTTGTAGATGAATGTAGAACATCTGGTTGAGAAGATGAAGACAACAGTGAAGAGAGGACTCATTCTCAGGTTTGAAAGAATATCTCCTCAAAGCTCTTTAAAGTCCCACTCCGATCATCCAATCATCTTTTTATCGATTTTCAAAGTGTTCCCAGTGGGTTTTTAATCATGATTATGCGGATTTTAGCAACAAATTAAAAAATAAATTTCATTTTTTGGGAGATAATGTCTGCAGAGCAACAGCAGTTCATCAGAAATTCACCTAAGAGTCGTGGGCGGGACTGTAGCCACAGAGTAAGCCTGCCCTGACTCCCCATCATCCCTTTGTTTACACTCTGTCCTATTAGCTTACAGCCCCTCACACCTCCAACATAACATAAGAGAAACAAAAATGATGAGGAATATCAGAGATATCCGGATTGATCCAGATTCCAGCTCAGACGAGGAAAACGAAGATGTTCATGGATCTATTTGTGTGTTAGTGAATAGATCAGGAAGCTTGAGGTCCACTGACTGTAGCTCCGCCTCCTAGACCGTTGTCACAAACTTTGTAAACAATATTATTTTGTCTGTTAATGATTCACAACAATTTGATAAAGAAATGTAGTTTTAATCTAAATTTTCTTGATAAATGTCCTTCCCTCATCTGAAAAAATGCCACAGAAACATGTTATAAACAACAGAAGCTGTTTTTCTTTTGTTTTTTTATTAAAGTGGGTCTTTAAATCACCTTTCCTTGTCAATGTGAAGGTTCATAATTCTCCTCAAATCCTACTTGTGTTTAAGAAATGAGAAATGCAACGCTAACTACACCACCGACTTCATCTTCAACCTCTATTCTGAGGAGGGAAAGGGAGTTTTCGACTGCAGGAAGAATGTTCTTGGACACATGCAGCAGGTTTGTTTCTCTTTTTTTCTTCTGGGTTTGTTGTTTCAGCATAAAAAATAATAACATCTCCATTTCTGTCAGGGTGGCACTCCAAGTCCTTTTGACAGGAACTTCGGCACAAAGATGGGAATCAAGTCTGTCCTCTGGTTGACTGACAAGCTGAAAGAATGCTACAGACATGGTTGGAATTCCCAACATATTACAGATTGTTTTTACTCTGCACATACATGTTTATATTAAGTGCTGGCACAGGCTATTATTTTAATAGTCGACTAACCACTGATTATTTTTTTCTGATTAGTTGGCTAATCGAGTCATACGCAAACTAGATGTAAAACACAGATCTTAGCCATCATTAGCTTTAAACTAACTAAAAACTAGATATAAAGCGTTATCTGTGATAATGGAGAAGATGCTAGTGCTGATAGCTGAAAACACTGAAGTTGATTGTTGAAATTGCTAAAGCTAACAATTGAAAATGCTGAAGCTGATAGCCAGATAAAATATCAGTTAAATGCCAAATTAGGCTACAAAATTGAAAAAACTCTAAGTTAGCCGAAACAGCTAGCATAAAGCTGAAAAATTAGCTAAACTCCATATAGCCTGAAACACTGAAAACATCCTAAATTAGCCAGAATAGATACAATGCCACTGAATTATTATATAAAAAAATGAAAAAATCATAAATTAGCCAAAATAGCTAGCATGCAGCTGAATGATTAGCTAAACTCCAAAAAAGCCTAAAAACAAAACAAAAAAAAGCCAAAATTTGCCACAACAGCTAGCATGCAGCTGAATGATTAGCTAAACTCCGAATTAGCCTAAAAAACAAAAAAATCCTAAATTAGCTAAAACAGCTAGCATCCAAGTGGAATATAAGCTAAACTCCAAAACAACCTAAAAGACAAAAAAAGCTCAAATTAGCAAAAATAGCTAGCATGCAGCTGAAATATTAGCTAAACTCCAAATTAGCCTAAAAAGCGTTAATAAATGCCAAAATATTCCAAAATGCTAAGAGAATGCAATTATAGCTTTCAACTTTACTACACTGTGACTCCATATGATGTAAAGTAACAACTAATCGACTATTAAATTAGTCGTCGAACATTTTAATAGTCGATTAATCGACTAATCGTGGCAGCTCTACCCTATCCATGTTCCATTCCTTTAGGTCGCATCTTTGCCAACTCTCAAGACTCCGCCTGTGTGCTGGGTATGAGGAAGAGAGCTTTGGTGTTCCAGCCTTTGGCAGAACTCAAAGAAGAAACTGACTTTGAGTAAGACTTCTTTAACACTATTTACCTTTAGATTTACTATCTCTGTCTTGTTGAAGGTCTAATGCATCATCAGTGACACTTGAACACAAAATAACTTTTCAACCAATAACACGATAATTCCAGTAGATTTTAAAGGAGAAAAGACGCTTTTCTCCTTCAAAATCTACTGGAATAATCGTGTTAACAATTTAAAAAATGACAGTAAATCAAAGAACATAAAGACTGAAGCGTTTGATGAGCTGATCTTGTCTTCTGCAGACATCGTATTCCAAAGAAACAGTGGTGGTTAGGACTGAGGCCCATCCTGAAGATCCTGGCAAAGTACAAGATCAACCTGGATATTTCTCACAAAGCAGCGATGGAACACGTCATCAAAAGGAGAGGCTTAGTCCCTCAATAGCCTTCATATGAATATATGGAAAACTACTAGAACTCAGTTCTAACACCAGTGCAATACAAATCAAAGTTACTCAATAAAACCTTTCAGATCACATGAGAAAGTGATCATTGTTGCACTTTACTGCAAGAAAAACGAAAGATGTCACAGTTTATTAAAGTTCTTCCAAAACACTTTTGGGACACTTAACAGTGTGCTTTAAACAAACTCAAAGAATAAAAGCAATAAAACAAATATAAATGGAGTTTACGTTTGTTGTTATACATTCACCCAAAGTGATTCATATTCCTTTATTTGTTAGAGGAGTTGGATATGATCAGTTTTATACCTTTAACCTTTGACACAGCTGTCCTACTGCAGGATATATGCTTGTGAAGGATGTGTCATTTTGGGTTTTCTCAGAGGCAGCAAAATATATCATGAATAACTCCCGAGCCAAGGGCACACTCCCTTGGACCGAGCCAAAACAATCCGCTGACAGTGTGATAAGCAGAGCCTGTTGTCATGGGAACCTACACTCCTCCCCTCTCCATGACCCTTTCCTTATATTTCAAGGCCTTGGTGGCTCTCTTTCTTAGTGCAAACTCCAAAACATAATAGATAACCAACAAAAGTGAGTCACTTTCTCAAAATTCTAGTCAGTGGTTCAAAATGGGTAGTTAATGGTTCAAAAGCAAGTTTTTATGTCAATGAAAGTGTCTGTGTTGTCAAATAACAAGTCATGACTGCAGCTTCTTTAACGATCAAGTCAATAGATCTCATTACGGAGCTTTTCTGCCCCTGAATCTGAATGAAAGTCTTTGGATCTGAGGGGAAGTGCTGAAATCTGTTGTTTTTTGCTGTATGAATAAACGGAGCTTTACCTGAAAGCCTTCACAGCACTGATCCTGTCGAAGATTACCTTGTGACTGTTGGTTCATCTCACCGTGGGGGTGTGTCTGCATGAGAGCCACTTCCTCTGTTTCTGAGTTTGAATGCTGTTCCGCATTAACCCGAGAGGAGGGAAAATAGGGGACCCTTTTTCATTGTTATTGTCTCCACTAAAATAAGTCAAATATCACAGTTCAGGAGAGCCAAGCAGGGGGCCCCTCGCTCCGGGCAACAGAGGGAAGCAACATCATAAAACAACCAGGACTAAGTAAGACCAGGGCACGTGGGACCGCCGCAGAGGCCCCCTACACCCAAGAGCAGGAAGGCACAGGAACACAGAGAGTGCAGGCCCCAGCCCAGCCA